>NC_088864.1:2574998-2824998 GCF_032884065.1 Artemia franciscana
TATGTCTTTGAGGACGACTTAATCCTCCACAGCTCCCGGGGGAAGGGTTTCAAGCTATGAACTTTGATTATTGTTAACATACAGTAATGGTTATCGGGATGTATACAGAAGTTTTCACGGCTGATTTTTTCTGGTGGGCCGGGGTCCGGGAGGTGGTTACCTGGGAGAATCTTTCCACGAACTAATCCTGCACGGGGAAGAAATATGTCCATTGTAGGGGGGGTCCCAACATTATTTAAGAAACGATCAGAAAAAAACTAGTTTTTTTAGCTGAAAGTAAGGAGCAACATTAAAACTTAAATCGAACATTCAAACTTAAATCGAACAGAAATTATTACGTATATGAGAGGATCCACCCCCTTCTCAATATCTCGCTCTGTACACTAAATTACTTTTCAAGGAGGCACACTCGTGCCTCTATAAAGAGGCGAACCACGACAATGTTAAGCGATCTTCGGTTCCAGTGGTCGCAGAGGGATGGGGAGGGATGCATTTTGTAGCCCGAGCTCCAACTAAGAAACCTGCCAAATTTCATCCCCCTCCAACTTTTCCTTCATGGGGAAAATCTGGCCGAAAGTTTCGACCCGTCAACCCCAGCCCCCCTTTAACGTTGTTAAACGGGCTGAAATTCACAAGTTAAGGTCCCCTAGGGCCCAGAAGCTTATCCGCGAAATTTCAGCTCGATCCGATAACTCCTTCCCTGTTTTCCAGAAACCACGCATAGCCACTTAATGTTCATTTTCTTTTTTTTCCTCGACGCCTACAGGTCACAGCCGACATCGGATCTGGATGTACAAGGACTCATTCGATGCGGAATTCTCCGAATAATTTTCCTGGAAAGTTTCGTAGGAAAATCTTAACCCCCCGAAAGTTTCGACCCCCCAACCCCACCCCCTTTTAACATTGTCCGATCGGGCTGAAATTCTAAAGTTACGGTCCCCTACGGCCCAGGAGCTTATCCGCGAAATTTCAGCTCGATCCGGTAACTCCTTCCCTGTTTTCCAGAAACCACGCATTAGCTACTTTATTAACGCATTTCTCCATAAGAGCCCCCCATGTTAATTTGAAATTTTTAAAAGTTCTTTAGAAGTTATATTTACGCACGTACAAGTGGTTAGCTCAGTCGGTATATCGTGGGACTTTTAATCCTCGGGTCAAGGGTTCAAGTCCCTTACGGGCGGTTTTTTTCACAACATCAAAATAAAAGTGTATAATTTTGATAACACCTGGACAGCTTATCATTTGAGAGATAACAGAATATTAGCTTCTTATGAGCAAAAGAAACATTTCGGTCATTCTATCTATTTTTTTTCTATTTTATACAATGATTTAAAAGCGGGGGGGGGGGGTTGGGGGGCGGCAGCCACCCAACTTCCTCTCCTAATTCCTGTACGAGGAGTACAGGAATTATTAAATTACATCCACCATGGATTGTAGAAAAACGTACAGAAATAATATGAAAAAAACTTCGTTTTCTTAAAGAGTTAAAGAGGCTGCGTCCCAAAGTCGAACCTTAAAACGTACAGGAATTAGAAGAGGCAGTTGGGGGGCTGCCGCCCCCCAAACCCCCCGCTTTTAAAGACTCTTTTGTACAGGTTTTTTGTTTTTTTGCTAACCCCCCGCTCTTGGTCGGCTTCGGAAAGGCCCTCTTTCAATTAACAAAAAATTGAAATGAAGGAATAATGGAATAACTTCGAAAAATGTTAAACACAAGAGGACAGGAGAACCATTGCGCCGAAACTAGTAATTAGTAACAATGAAGTCCCCCCACAAAAAAAAACCTGTACAAAGGAGTCCTTAAAAGCGGGGGGTTTGGGGGGCGGCAGCCCCCCAACTGCCTCTTCTAATTCCTGTACGTTTTAAGGTTCGACTTTGGGACGCAGCCTCTTTAACTCTTTAAGAAAATGAAGTTTTTTTTCATATTATAGTACTTTAAAAAGAGCTATTTATTCTAATTAAACGGCATTTGTGTTTCAGCGGTCATTCTTAAAGAATTGGAACAAAATTTGAACTCTGGCGTGGAGACCGAGGTTGGTAAAGGGGCAAACCCTGGCACGTACGCAGGGGGGGGGTTCGGGCCGGGCCCTCAGAAAATTTTGCGATTCGTTTAATTTCCCCATGGTTTCTTGGGATTTCTGGCAAAAGAAGGACATTTATTAAGAACCTAGATACATGTGTGAAGCCTTTTTTGGGGATTTTACAGCATGGATTTATCCGGTCAAGTCACTGCCCAATTATTAACCCATTTTCTGTCTAACTTTTTACCCTTTTCGAAATAATTAGCGATTGTACTGTTATTATTTTTTTTTTGTAAAGAGAGTTTGCTTTCCACAGCAAAATAGAATTATCCTTGATATTAGGGCGTTTATCCCCCCTTTTCAGGATAAAGTACAGCTTTTGATGGATCAATTTTGGAAACTATCATTTTTTATTAAAATCGACGTTTTCGCAATAGAAGAACTACCCCCCACAGCACCCATATTGCACTGTTAACCCTAAAATTTCCCTTTCAGTGGGATATAACAGTTTAATAACTGGTTCTCAATCGATAGGAATATAACCCGAGCCTAAAACGTAGTTTTGAGGCTCCAGTCTTCTTCCTCCCATCCGCTACAATACTACAGATTAAAGTTAATCTGTATTTTCCGATATACGTGCTTTTTGCACTTATTTAGTTACTAAATAAAAAAGGTGCTACTTTATATCTGCTGTTTCGAAGGTTTTAGCCCCTCCCGCACGAAAAATTCCTGCGTTCGTGCCTGAGCAAACCCCTTCATATATGTGATAATTTTTGTTCGTTTTAAGTTTTAATGTTTCTCCTTACTTTCAGTTGAAAAAACTTGTTTTTCTAATTAACTTGTTTTTATTATTTTTCGGTCTCTATAAAAATCCAGATTTTTGCTTACTATTCATACGATCAGTAATCTTTTCCACATTCAAAAAAAATATGCGCCCTTTTGACAAAATGGATACACATTATATGTTTCGATTTTGTTTTGTATCCCCTCAACTTTCCCTGAAAAATAAAACCGAATACCCTATTTTGTTCCTAAATTTTTTCAACAAAGCTATTTTGAAAATTTGGATTTAACTGCTATACACCATTTTGGTTTAGTTCAAAAGTAAGAGCAGGAGTCAAAGTATATTTTGCAGATGTTAGCTTCAAACTTATAGTTGTTTGGGACTGTTGTAGTTTTTAAATTTCAGTTTTAAACATCTCATTTTATTGCAAATTTTGTTTAATTTATATATACAGTTTGCTGCGAGCGGATTTTAGATATAGAGCCGTTATGCTTTTAAGGTCTAAACAAATTCCACTGTTTAGTTAATTTTTCCTACTGTTTTCTAATTCCTAACATTTGATATAAGGGCTTTAAATCCTCAAAATGAGATTTTTTGGCTGTTATGAAGTTAGGGAGGGGGATACCTCGAAGGAAGTATTTTAATGTCAAATTATAAAACCTCTCATTAAGCTTTCTGGTAAATACAGAATTAGCTCTAAGGGACAGATGAGGGAAGGGTGAGAGCTGAAATTTATATATAATCCACAAAGCCATAAGAATGAGTTTTATTTTGAGGGTTGTTTGAATCGCGAAAAGAGGGTGAAAAAAAACGTATCGAAAATATGAAGTTGATATTGAATCCATCTTTGTTTCTGAATCATTTCTGGTCTACGCTGTTATTATGAAAGTAAAGAGCAACACTAAACCCCAATTCGCATTTTAACAATTGATTTAACTTTTTGTTTTATGTTTATCCCCTAATCTGTTTTATCATTGTAACTGTTTTGACGTGCTTATGTTAGCTTGTGTGCTATTTTAGCCAATAAATCATATTCTATTCTATTCTACAAAAAATGGGTAAGATTTTTTTTTGAGTAGGAGAGGGACTGCCTCTTCCTCTTCCCCTTCTCATGGTCACAGAAGTTTCGTAGGGTCTTCATCACATTAACCCTAAATTTAGAATTAGTCCTTTTTTTATCAATCGAAAGGGATTTTGAGACGAACCAGCTACCGAAGGGAATTTGACGGGGCTTTTTTCCGCAGACGGGGGGGGGTGTTTTGTCGGTGGTATTTCATTTCTTTTGGGAGGGGGGGGGGGGTAAACACTGGCCTCTCTTAATTTTGCAACCTAACTCTGGATTTGACGTAATTATATATGAGTATGAGTTCAGAATAAATTTAAATAAGTTGTGACCTATTTTGTTAAATTAAAGTAAATAGGAAGGGACTACCAAATAGTGACCTAGCTGTGTATATTAAACTAATTTTCGGTGAAGTTGACAAATTCGATATTTTGGGTTTCTTTTCCAGTTTCGTCATAGCCAAGACAAAGTGAATAACTTTTTAAAAGCTAATTGAAATTGCAATTCTTGACCTTTGAGTAAAGGATTTCGGCAAACTTTTGGACTAATGTCATATCAAATAGTTCGTGGTAACGAACTGTAAGCAAGGATCAACCCGGCTCAATAGTAACCGAAACTCATAGGCTCCTTTTTGCACAAATGTGGAATTTTGTATTTTTTGCCAGAAGAAAGATCACGGATGCGTGTTTATTTGTTTTTTTTTCTAGGGGCGATTGTATCGACCCAATGGTCCTAGAATAACGAAAGAGGGCTCATTTGAACAAAAATTAAAAGTTTTACTGTCCTTTTTAAGTGACCAAAAAGATTGAGGGGCAGCTAGACCCCCCGCCCATCTGATAAAAAATTTGAGACAGTCATTTTGTTCAACATAGTTGAAAGGCAAAATAACTATGCTTTTGGATATATCATGAGCCCCACATCCCCTTGGGAAATGTCTTGAAGTTACAGTTTTGCCCATTGTTGACGTATAGAAATTATTATTGGGAAGTATTCATATATTTTTCGAGTGGGGGGGGAGAATTTTCTGATGGAGGGATTTTCCAGTAAGATATTTTTCCATGGGGAGGAAAGTTTCCAGGGGCAATTTTACACTGGGAGAATTCGGCAGAATTCCTATACTAAATTCTTCTTTTGTCTTGATTTTTCTTTGCCGACTAATTGGGTAATGTTTTTATTTATGGACCATTTAGGTAGCTAAGAAATACATTTACCTCTTTAGTTAGACATGCGTCTTGAATCCACATTTAATATTCATTTGCGTCGGCAAAGGACTTTATCCCCATCCCTTTATACAACAATTCAGGGTGTATATTTGAACATTAGGGGTTGGGGGTGGTAAGGTTAAAACTTACTTCTATTGTCAGAATTGCATTCTAAATCAAAATTTAACATTCATTTGCATTGGAAAAGAACTTTACCCCCCTCCCTCCAGAATGCAAATATATACCCTGTATTGGAAAATTCCCTGAGTTAGTATATAGGGGCGGGGGTAAAATTCATTTTTGATGCAAATGAATGTTATATTAGAACTCGGGATGCAATTTTAACTGTAGAGGTAAATGTTTTTTATTTTTGTTAATGCTAACATTACCCGAATATATCCGTGAGGAGGAGATATTTTTCCGTGGAGATGTAGCCTTGTTTCCTAAAATTATTTAAAGAACGATCCAAATTAATTAAACAAGTAAGTTTTTTCAACCAAAAGTAAGGGGAAACCCCTCACTCTTTACGCTAAAGTTTGGACTATCAGTTCTTTAATAACGACTCCTGAAACACAGGAGTTAAGGAGGAGCAATCTACCTCATATAGGTAATAAGTTATTTTCGTTTTAAATTTTAATATTGCTCCTTACTTTCAGTTGAAAACTTGTGTTTTTAATTTAATTTAGGCTGAAAAAGCAAAGTTATCTATAATAAATTCTACATGATGAGTTCACTTTTTGAGTTATAGTTTGAAACCACATAATCTTCGTTAATTCCTAATTTATAGAGTCCTGGCGAATGTGTAGTTCTTCACAAGACAAGGCGCCCACAAAAAAAGTCTCCCGGAAGGGAATCTGACAACAATATCAGTGGTGGGTGGAGGGCAAGGGAATATATTTAAGATACGTTTTCTTAGTAAATAGCATATTTTTATGAACAAATAGGAAAAATTGTCACATAAAAAGAGTGATTAAATTTGCATATAAAATGGAAAAAAACTCAAGCAAAATATTGAAACGGCGAAGAGATCTGTCCATCTATAGTGCGAGTAGAGTTTAACTTACAGTATCTCCCTGTTACGTTCGATGATTTAAATTATTTATTTTCTAAATAAATAAATTTATTTAAAAGTCCCTAGAGGCCTGATACATTCTGAAGCTTCTTTTCGCTATGGATCAAATAGAAAGTGAAAGCATAGAAATATGCAGTTTTTCATATACCTTTTAAATGTTATACATAATATTGATTCTAAAAAAAAACAAAAAAACAACTTTTTTCAACTGAAAGTAAGGAGCAATATTAAAACATAGTCGAATAAAAATTATTACCTATGTTTGGGGTTTCGCTTCCTTGTCAATACCTTGCTTTTTACGCTAAAATTCGAAGTTAGTTCTAATTCTTTAAGAATGGCCCCTAAATCACAAAGGCCGTTTAATTAGAATAAATGTCTCTTTTGAAAAAACTAAAACTTTAGCGTAAAGAGCGAGTTATTGACTAGGGGGCTAACCCCCTTACATACGTAATAATTTCCGTTCGTTTTAAGTTTTAATGCTGCTCTTTACTTTCAGCTGAAAAAAGCTTCTTTAAAATTTAATTTCTAATTTATTTTTAAAATAATTCTGGGATGTCCGGTGCCCCTTCATAGAAAATTCCATTACCCCATGGAAAGATCCTACTATGTAACAGTAGCGTTCTCTGATAAGCTAAATATGATGAGATGATATTCATTAAGATTCTTTGACTTTTATGGGGTGTTTGCCCCTTTTTTTCAAAAATAAGGTAAATTTTCTCACGCTATTCTCTTTTTTACGATTTACGCTACAAAGTAAAATGAAGGATAGTAACAAGCCTAAAAAATCCGCTACTTTTCTGGAGCTGCAATCCCTTACCCCTCTCTTTGCGACATATAATTTCTTCCTTCCTAAATTTATTCCAGATTTTGAACATTTTGTCCTCGGGACTAAGTAGAATAGATACTGAAGGATAATACGGTTTGGAGCTTCAAATACCCCCACCCCCAACCCTCAATTAATTTACTTCCTTGGCAAAAGATTATCGAAACCCCTGCATCTCTCAGCAAAATATTATACAAAAAAATGGCTTCCAAGGGGATACTTCTAGAATCTCAAAAGCCCTAACGTCAAAAGTACTAATGTAGGGCTTTGGCAAGATCTTCACACTTCTGAGGGTCCGTACTCATAACTTGCCCTGCTTGCAAGGATACCACGTTTTGATATTTACGATGGTCATATCAAGTATATCTCTTTCCTACTAGGAGAATTCTCCCCATCAAATTGAAATTACTTATGTCTTCAGACATTTGAAAAAATAAATAAATACAGAATAGCGAAAGAAAATCGAAATTTAAAATTTAAAATTCAGAAGTCAAATTGATTTTCATTCTTATAGTAGTCAAATATAACTGAAAATTATGAATAGGCTCAAATAAAATTTTTACCAAAAGAGGATCTTATCATATAACCTGTTATAAGGAAGGGTAAGTAAGGAGTGACTCTGGGATTATTCACCGAAAAAGAAGGAATTTGTTGACAATAAACACATAAGCGGAATTGGCTGTTTATACTGATTCTAAATATAATTAACTTATTCATATTGTTATTATGTATCAAAAGTAACTGATCTGAGAAAATTGTACTTATATTTCAAAAGAAAATAGTACCCCCACCCCCTTAAAAAGTAAGTGATCTTAGTGAAAATTGCTTCATTAGATTCGTCGTATAAGAGAACCCTTCCGTAGAGGTTTCAAGATACAATCAGCAAAATTTGGAGAAAAAAAAAATCCAGAAGGAAGATTGCAGATCCCGCGAAAAAAACCGCAGAAAATATCCCAGAGCAGAAAATGCATCACCCAAAAAATAACCTCCCCCACCCTCCCCGCGGAAAATAGGGTTTTCAAAAAATTTAGGAATTTAATTTGAGTTTTGTTTTAGTTTCGTTGAGAATGGCTAAGGAAAGGGAGAGGAATATACACACCATAAGTATCTTGAAAACTTAGAAAAAAACTCCTTGAATCCATTTTTGTTTATAAGACTTCCTGAGCTTCTGCAATTTTTGGTAGTATTAGATGGCAAATTAATGAAAAAGAAGAAGGAAAAAATCGGCAAAAAGTCCTCAAAATTAAGCTAAAAACATGTGGCACTAAGAAAGTTAATAAATTTTAGCTTTCCTTTGAAAGGATAGTTGGCTTTGGGAACCAACAAATTTTTGTTGTTTAAGTTTTTATGGACGAAAGTGTTTTTATATCCTAGGAGTTTATTTTTCTTATCTTCTAAGCGTAAAACTACCGCAAATCACCCTTAATCAAACAGTTCGTGGTAACGAACTGTAGTAAGGAGCGACCCGGCTCAATAGAAACCAAAACTCTAAAAAATGGAATTTTGATACCAATAGCTACATCAAAAGAATTGCATTTTAATGCTGATTTTAAATATATAAGTTTCATCAAGTTTAGTCTTAAGCATCAAAAGTTACGAGCCTGAGAAAATTTGCGTTATTTTAGAAAATAGGGGGAAACACCCCCTAAAAGTCATAGAATCTTAACGAAAATTACACCATCGGATTCAGCGTATCAGAGAACCCTGCTGTAGAAGTTTCAAGCTCCTATCTACAAAAATGAGGAATTTGTATTTTTTGCCAGAAGGCAGATCAAGGATGCGTGTTTATTTGTTTTTTTTTTTGTTTTTTTTCCCAGGGGTGATCGTATCGACCCAGTTGTCCTAGAATGTTGCGAGAGGACTCATTATAACGGAAATGAAAAGTTCTAGTGCCCTTTATAAGTGACCAAAAAAATTGGAGGGCACCTAGGCCCCCTCCCACGCTAATTATTTTCCCAAAGTCAACGGATCAAAATTCTTAGATGGCCATTTTATTCAGCGTAGTCGAAAAACCTTATAACTATGTCTTTGGAGACGACTTACCCCACCCCAGTCCCCGTAGGAGGGGCTATAAGTTACAAACTTTGACCAATGCTTACATATAGTAATGGTTATTGCGAAGTGTACAGGCATTTTCAGGAGGATTTTTTGATTGGGGGCGGGGTTGAGAAGAGGAGGATATACTGGGGGAACATTCCATCGAGGAATTTGTCATGGGGGAAGAAAACTTCCATGAAGGGAGGGCAGGATTTACTAGCATTGTTTAAAAAAAACAAAGGAAAAATAAATATGAAAAAGTTTTTTTTCAGTTGGAAGTAAGGAGCAGCATTAAAACTTAAAACGAAAAAAAATTATTACCCAAATGAGGGGCTCACCTCCTCCTAATACCTCGCTCTTTACGCTAAAGTATTTTTAGTAAGGGGGCGAACCCTCTCATATGTGTAATAAAAACATGAGAATAAAAAATTCTTTACGTAAGCTAATTTATAAGTTACGTATATCTTTACTGATAAAAAGATTCGTAAAAAATTAAAAGTTCTAGTTGCCTTTTTAATTAACCAAAAAATTGGAGGGCAGCTAGCCTTCCTCCCCCGCTCTTTTTTTCTCAAAATCATTCGATCAAAATTATGAGAAAGCCATTTAGCCAAAAAATAAATAAATATGCAAATTTCGTTTTAATAATTCCTCTGCGGAGAGCCAAAATCAAAACATGCATTGATTCAAAAACGTTCAGAAATTAAATAAAACAAACAAGTTTTTTCAACTGAAAGTAAGGAGCCACATTAAAACTTAAAACGAACAGAAATTACTTCGTATATGAAAGGGGCTGCTTCCTCATCAACGCCCCGCTCTTTACGCTAAAGTTTTTTACTGTTTTAAAAAGAAGAGTTGAGAGAAAGAGTCAAACTTTAGCGTAAAGAGCGGCAAGTCAATTTTCCCTTGTTTTGAGTGTGTGTCGGTTATTTATTGTAATTTCTGTTCGTTTTTGGATTAACTTATTTATTGATTAAATAAAAAAAAATAAGTTTTTCTAACTGCAAGTAAGGAGCGACGTTAAAACTTAAAACGAACAGAAATTGTCCCGTATACGGAAGGGGCAGTCCCCTCCTCAACGCCTCGCTTTTTACGCCAAAGTTTTTTCATTCTTTCAAAAAGTAGAGCTGTGACAAAGAGTCACACTTTAGCGTAAAGAGCGAGGCGTCGAGAAGGGGATAACCCCTTTTATATACGGAATAATTTCTGTTCGTTTTTTAAGTTTTAATCTCGCTCCCTACTTGCAGTTAAAAAAAAACTTATTTTTTTAAATTTAATACAATATAGACCGACTTACTACGTGGATCTTTGCTAGCTTTGGCGATTCTTACTGGCCAGAGAGGATAATCATTGTCTTAGTAGACTCTCAAAATTTCTATACTAATGCAAGCGCACCCTACCTTTGTCATAGCCTTAGAGAATTGGGGTGAAAGCATAGTCATTTGATTCAGGGGTCATTTTTAAAGAATTGGGACAAAACTTAAGATTTAGTGTAAAGAGCGAGGTATTAACGAGGATACAAACCCCCTTGTATACATGATAAAAATATAAGATTATGAAAGTTTGTTACGTAAGTTGCTAGTTTATAAGTTACGTATATTTTTTACTAATAAAAACGTTCGTTAAAAATTAAAAGTTCTAGTTGCCTTTTGAAGCAACCGAAAAATTGGAGGGCAACTAGGCCTCCTTCTCCACCCCTTATTTCTCAAAATCGTCTGATCAAAACTAAGAGAAAGCCATTTATCCAAAAGAAGAATTAATATACAAATTTCATTTTAATAATTTATGTGGGGAGAGCCAAAACCAAACATGCATAATTCAAAAACGTTCAGAAATTAAATAAAAAAAAACAATTTTTTTAGCTGAAAGTAAGGAGCGACATTAAAACTTAAAACGAACAGAAATTACGCCGTATATAAAATGGGTTGTCTCCTCCGCAATCCCTCGCTCTTTACGCTAAAGTTTGACTCTTTGCCTCAATTCTACTTTTTAAAACAATTAAAAACTTTAGCGTAAAGAGCGAGGGACTGCGGAGGGGACAACCCATTTTATATACGGAGTAATTTCTGTTCGTTTTAAGTTTTAATGTCGCTCCTTACTTTCAGCTAAAAAAATCTGTTTTTTTTTATTTAATAGGTCAAAGACTGAATCATGCCATTGTCAGTTTGCTCATTTTGAGGTTTAAAACGATATTTTTAAAATATATGTACAAAAATCAAGAGAGATTAGATATAAGCTTCACATTTTTGATGCATTCTTCGCAACCCCCCCCCCAAACAAAAAATATACTGACTTGTCCTCAGTCACTTTCGAAATGTAAAAAAGAACTAGAACTCTCAATTTCTGACATAATGAGCACAATCCAAAGTTTCTGCAACCATGGATTGAAGGTGGGGATGAGGAAGGGACACTCCCCCTCCCATATATAATAGATTCTGCTCATTTTAGGGTTTAATGTTAGTCTTTAATTACAAATTAATAATACAGACCAGAAATATTTTCCAGATATCAAGAGGGGTTAAATATTACTCTCACATTTTTCATGTGTTTTGTACCTACCCACTCACACCGAAAAAAATTTCCCCTACAAACGGAAGTCTTGTATGTGGCCCTGGGGATTATATATCAATTTATATCTCCACCTTCCCTTAAAACTAATTCTCTATTTGTCTGAAGGTTCAAGGAGAGTTGGGATGTTTTGGCATTAAAATGCACCCTCTAAGGCATCTTCCTCCTTCCCTAAGTGCAAAACAGTTAGAAAACCCCTTTGTAGAGCTTCAAAGCCCTTATATGCAAAGTAAATTGTTCACAGCGCTATAGGCCTACAGCACTGTACACAGTTTCAATAGTTGCGCAATGAAATAAATATCCAAACAATAATCTTCAGTGAAAACTGACCAAACAATATAAACGAATTTTCAAACAGTTCGTGGTAACGAACTGTAGTAAGGAGCGACCCGGCTCAATAGTAACCAAAACTCTAAAAAATTGAATTTTGATATCAATAGCTACATCAAAAGAATCGCATTTTAATGCTGATCTTAAATATATAAGTTTCATCAAGTTTAGTCATACCAATCAAAAGTTACGAGCCTCAGAAAATTTGCCTTATTTAGGAAAATAGGGGGAAACACCCCCTAAAAGTCACAAGATCTTAACGAAAATGACACCATCAGATTCAGCGTATCAGAGAACCCTATTGTAGAAGTTTCAAGCTCCTATCTACAAAAATGTGGAATTCTGTATTTTTTGCCAGAAGAAAAATCACGGGTGCGTGTTTATTTATTTATTTTTTTTTTTTCCCAGGGGTCATCGTATCGACCAAGTGGTCCAAGAATGTCGCAAGAGGGCTCATTCTAACGGAAATGAAAAGTTCTAGTGCCCTTTTTAAGTGACCAAAAAATTGGAGGGTATCTAGGCCCCCTCCCACGCTCATTTTTTCCCGAAGTCAACGGATCAAAATTTTGAGATAGCCATTTTGTTCAACATAGTCGAAAACCATAATAACTATGTCTTTGGGGATGACTTACTCCCCCACAATCCCTGGGGGAGGGGCTGCAAGTAATAAACTTTGACCAGTGATTACATATAGTAATGGTTATTGGGAAGTGTACAGACGTTTTCAGGGGGATTTTATTTTGTTTGGGGGTGGGGCTGAGGAAAGGGGGCTATGTTGGAAGATCTTTCCTTGGAGGAATCTGTCATGGGGGAAGAAAAATTCAATGAAAAGGGCGCAGGATTCTCTGGCATTTCTATAACAAAACAATGAAAAATAAACATGAAAACGTTTTTTCAAATGAAAGGAAGAAGTAGCATTGAAACTTAAAACGAACAGAGATTAGTACGCATATGAGGGGTTCTAAAAATACTTTAGCATAAAGAGCGAGGTATTTAGGAGGAGATAAATACCTTGCTCTTTATGCTAAAGTATTTTTAGTAATTTCAACTATTTATTATACGGCCTTTTTGATTCAGGGGTCATTCTTAAAGAATTGGGAGAAAACTTACGATTTAGTGTAAAGAACGAGGTATTAACGAGGGTACAAACCCCCTCATATACATAATAAAAATATAAGAATATAAAAGTTTGTTATGTAAGTTACTTCTTAAGTTACGTATATTTTTTACTAATAAAAAAATTCGTTAAAAATTAAAATTTATGGTTGCCTTTTTATGTAACCGAAAAATTGCATGGCAACTAGGCCTCCTTCCCCATCCCTTATTTCTCAAAATCGTGATTAAAACTAAGAGAAAGCGATTTAGCCAAAAAAGGAATTAATATACAAATTTCATTTTAATAATTTATGTGTGGAGAGCCAAAATCAAACATGCATTAATTCAAAAACGTTCAGAAATTACATAAAAAAACTAGTTTTTTCAACTGAAAGTAAGGAGCGACATTAAAACTTAAAACGAACAGAAATTACTTCGTATATAAAAGAGGCTGCTTCCTCATCAACGCCCCGCTCTTTACGCTAAAGTTTGACTCTTTCTCTCAATTCTTCTTTTTAAAACAGTAAAAAACTTTAGCGTAAAGAGCGAGGGATTGCGGAGGGGACAACCCATTTCATATACGGAGTAATTTCTGTTCGTTTTAAGTTTTAATGTCGCTCCTTACTTTCAGTTAAAAAAACTAGTTTTTTTTATGTAATGATCTATATAGGTCAAAGACTGAATCATGACTGAATCATTTTAAACCTCAAAATGAGCAAACTGACAATGGCACGATCACGATTCACTCATGATTCAGTCTTTGACCTATATGGATCAAAATTAGTTTATATTGTTTGGCCAGTTTTCACTGAGGATTATTGTTTGGATATTTATTTCATTACCCAACTATTGAAATTGTGTACAGTGGTGTATAGCGCTGTGAACAATTAATAGATACTTTGAATGGTAAATGGATACTTTGAATGATTGAAATTGTGTACAATATTGTATAGCGCTGTGAACAATATGCTTTGGATAATAGTATCTAAAATTGGCGTGTTTTAATCCACTTGGATACTCTCGTGAGACTCAGCCCTCTCTTAAAGATAAGTCTTTTGCTGTTTATTTTATTTCTGGTCATCATCATTGCTTTCAACCAGTTTTGAACCCATGCTCCTCCTTTACCCTAGACTCCAATTTTTGAAATTCCAATTTCTTCTAAATCTTTTCTTATGCCTTCACCCCAATTCTGTAAGGCTATGACAAAGGTAGGGTGCGATTGCATTAGTATAGAAATTTTGGGAGTCTACTAAGACAACGATTATCCTCTCTGGCCAATAAGAATCGTCAAAGCTAGTTAAGATCCACGTGGTAAGCCAGTCTATAGATAGATTAAATAAAAAAAAAAACTAGTTTTTTAAACTGAAAGTAAGGAGCTGTATTAAAACTTAAAACGGACAGAAATTACTCCGTATATGAAATGGGTTGTCCCCTCCGCAATCCCTTGCTCTTTACGCTAAAGTTTGATTTTTTGCCACAATTCTACTTTTTAAAACAGTTAAATAGATGCCCTCCAATTTTTTTGGTCACTTAAAAAGGGCACTAGAACTTTTCATTTCCGTTAGAATGAGCCCTCTTGCGACATTCTAGGACCACTTGGTCGATACGATGACCCCTGGGAAAAAAACAAACAAACAAATAAACACGCACCCGTGATTTATCTTCTGGCAAAAAATACAAAATTCCACATTTTTGTAGATAGGAGCTTGAAACTTCTACAGTAGGGTTCTCTGATACGCTGAATCTGGTGGTGTCATTTTCGTTAAGATCCTACGACTTTAAGGGGGTGTTTCCCCTTATTTTCCTAAATAAGGCAAATTTTCTCAGGCTCGTAACTTTTGATGGGTAAGACTAAACTTGATTAAACTTATATATTTAAAATCAGCATTAAAATGCGATTCTTTTGATGTAGCTATTGATATCAAAATTCAATTTTTTAGAGTTTTGGTTACTATTGAGCCGGATCGCTCCTTATTTCCTGACTCTCTAATATAAATCGTGCATGGCTTTCTAAATTTGTTTGTACATCACGAGAGCAAAGACCATTATTCCATAAATAAGGCATTCCTACTTTTTCTAGTAATGATTTAATTTGGGATGGCCACGAGGTTTTTAAACCACATTTCAACATCTCTTTATATGCCACTCTTACTAGTCTATCTTCATTACTCTTAGTTAACTTCAACCAGAATCTAAGCATTAAAATATACCTACGTAGCTTTAAAGAAAACAGGCCCATATCTCCTTTTAGAATCTGTGAATGAGTTGTCTGATGTAGATCAAACACTCTTTTATAATACTGGAGCTGAAGGGACTCCAGTTGCTGCACCGTTTCTCCACCCCGTATCTCTGCTCCATATTCTATCACAGGTAAAATTTTTGTGTTAAATATTCTTTTATGCATTTTTAGGTTTTTCATCCTCATTATCGTCGGGTTTCTAAATATAGCTGACATGGCCACCCTACCTCTCTTAATTATTTCATCAACATGACTCCTTAGGCTTCCATTTTCCGATAAGATAAAGCCTAAATATTTTATTCTTTTACTTATAAATAGTTCCTTATTATTAGATTTAAACATATATTTTTCATCGTCCCCAACCTTCCTTTTTTTAAAAATAACAACTTCGCTCTTTTCAGTATTCAGCCTTAACTTTTTTATGTGCAAATATTCTTCTATGAGATTCAAAAGAGTCTGTAGATTTTGCGGTTTATTAGCCACCAAAGCAATATCATCTGCAAATAATAAGAGAGATAGTTTTTGAGTCCCTAGGCTAACTTTCGGATTCCATCTATTCTCTAGAAAATTAACAACATCATTAATAAAAATATTAAACAACTTAGGTGAAAGGGTGCTGCCCTGTTTTACTCCCCGCTTAATATCAAAAAGCTTCGAAAACCTATTACCAACTTGAATGATTCCACTCACACAAGTATACATGCTCACTATCAATCTAAATGAATGGGGAAGGTCAATATTTAGCATGGCATCCTTCAATTACTCTCTGTCGACACTATCAAAAGCCTTATGGAGATCCAGAAATCCCACATAAAGACAAGTTTTACCCTTTCCATATTTATCTATTAATGCCTTTAAAATAAACACACTATCTGTCGTCCCATACCCTGTCCTGAAACCTCCTTGTTCCTCATGTATTAAATTATTTTTATTTAACCAATTGGAAAGCCTGGTATCTAATATTTTCTCCAAAACCTTACTTAAAGCAGGGACAAGTGCTATTAAACGATAATTTTCATGAGCCTTCGGGTTTCCTCTCTTAAAAAGTGGTATAAACAATGATGTCTTCCAAGCGCTTGGCCATTGCTCTGACCTTAACACCTTATTACAAAGAAGAACAATTATCGGCATCAAAATGGAAAGAAAATTCTTAAATAACAATATTGGTATACCATCAACACCCGCAGCAGTACCACCTTTTAAATTCTTAAATATTGACTTAATCTCTTGGCCATTCACATCACCCACTAAATCGTAATCATGTTCTCTCATGGGATAAATAACCATCTCTGGGGTATGCGCTACCTCCTGAAGATCTGCACAAACACCTTCTAAATTATTTAGGTAATCAGGCCATGAATCAGCTTCCGGAACAGCCTGGGTATTAACATTTCTCCTTCCACTATCATTCTTTATATAGCCCCAAAACTTTTTAAAATCTTTATTTCTAAAATCATCAGCAATATCCAGTTTCTTCTTATTCTCGTACTCTTTTTTTTTCTTTTTATTAAACTTTTATATTCTCTTCTTTTATCTTTATATTTAGCCAATTTTAGACTTTGATCTTCCGCGCTGTCAAATTCATTCAAACGATTTAATAAACATTTTGCTTCTTCTCTCATTAACTTGCAATCCAAGTCAAAATATCCCTCATTCTTTTTTAATTTTTTAGTCAGGCCACATGATTCTGCACAACTGCCCATTATTTCATTTAACAGCATAATTACACTATGTGCATCTTTTTCATTGTCTTCTAACGCTTTCAACTTATTTTTTACATGCGAGTCCAAGAGCTCCCTTCTAAATGCCTCAATATCTTTATCTGTTAAATCATTTTTAATTCGTATTTCTAAACCTATTTTTCTATAATCCGCATTATAGAAATTTCTTACTCGTGAACCATGGTTCACAAACTGCCCAATCTTCACCTCAAGCATAATAGCTCTATGATCAGATCCAACTAAATCTAATACTCCCATATTTATTGATTCAGGTACAAATTGCGTATTAATTAGCACATAATCTACAACACTTGGAGTTGGACCCGAAAGGCAAGTGAACTCGCCCCTGCCCTTATCAATCCCAAACCTACCATTCGCAATCATCAGACCATGTTCCCCACAAAACGCCAGGAGCTTTCTTCCCCATACATTTATTTTTCTTTTTCATCCTTGTTGCTTCGTGGTATTCTACAACAAATTGGGACAAAAACACCTAAATCTGGGATCTCAGCCTACAGGCCGGTATAAACATTGAAATCCCCCATTAACACACAATCCAGATCTTTATAACTTTCTTGTATTAACGAAAATTCTTCTCCTAAAATTTCCCAAGTATTTTCTCGATTGTACGAAACTATTCTGTGGAGGTATATACACTACACCCAAAATTAATTTCTTCCCACATTTCAAATAAATAGACAGCCAAAGCAAGTTTTCAGATCTACTAGTAATTCTCTCATAGCCGTCAATAGCAGATGCTTTAACCAAAACCAAAATGCCACCATAATGTCTGTTATTTCTTGCTACATTACGCACGGTCTGTTCAACGAAATACCCGGGGAGAGGTGATATAGGAGAACAATCGTTCCATGTTTCGATAAGCGAAATCAAATCAAACTAAAATAAATCGTCATATAAATAGGTCAACTTATCACGTAATCCTTTTATGTTCCATGACACTAGACTCAGTATATGGTCCTCTATATCCTATGTTTCTACGCGTTCTGTTAGCACGTTAACATCACTAGCCTTTGGTTGAGATTGCTCGTTAATAGTCTTAGTCTGGGGAAAGGCAACATGATAATACTCACGAGTGCGGTTATTTATATCCGCTAACTCACGTCGGTGTTTATTGTCATAAAAATCACGTGAAAAACCACCACGATGTCTTTCATTGTGTTGCGGAGCAACACTACTGCTTCCGTAGTTTTTTTTTTTTTTTTTTTTTCACCGTGATCAGCGACCTGTAGCTCCGAAGTGGTAAGAGTTAAAAATTTGAGATTTTTCAGAGGGAAGGGAAACGTGAAACAGAGTAAAAAAGTTCCAGAGAAGTTCCTAAAATTTCTAACAGTTTTCCATAAAACAAAATAAAACGGTTTTTTTCTTAGAAACTGTGCGTTCGATGTTCGGCGTCAAGTTAAGACGACCCTAGCTTCGGAAATAAACTTGTTAGAAATACAGTTATGCTGAACTCATGTAGAACTTTCATTTGTCTCTTCGAGAACCGGAGCACAAAATTCCGTAGCTCTTACAGATTTCCCGGAAATAATTCCGGAAAAGTCCATCTCGTTCCGATTTTTTTTGGAATTTTCTCAAATTTTCGATTTTGATGTTCCTTATATTTTTATCGAGTAGTGCTATGAAAAGTATGCAAGAAGAAGTGAAGTGTTCTATATACCAAGTTGCTTCGTTCTCTAAGAAATAATTTCCGAAGTTTCGACGTTCTAGAGGTAACTTCTGTTCTGGACCAGCTAGAATTTTTTTTTCCAACGCGGTTCGACAGGTCTCGATCTCCTAACAACTGGAACTTACAATAGTTTCTCCGAAATAAAATTCCTTCTTTGGGTTTTTCTATTTGGAAGTTTTGTCATGCCCTCGGGGCAATTTAAATTTTTTGGTGAATTTTGTTTGTTTTATATTTTCCTAGTTTAGACCATCAAAAGTTAAGCAGAAAACTATAAGACGTTATTTCCGTATCTCTTTCAGATTTCCCGGAAATAGCAACTGTGTCCCGTAGGGCACAGTTGCACGTGTTGCTCCGCAACTGTGCCCTAAGGAACAGGGCACAGTTGCTGCAACACTTCCCGTTGCACAGGCAACGGAGGTCTAGTTAAACTTCTTTCTTGGCGAATGGCTTCCTTTGGTTGCTACATTACGAGTACCTGGTCGAAACAAGTCATTTGGGCTGACAATAGCACTAGCAGGTCTTTTAGCTGTCGATACTGCCTGAGGAGTGCTGGTCGATGGTACTAATGTCTCAGTATCACTATCACTGGCATCACTAACTAGCCTCATCGGAATATTATTGGGATCATTTGGGAGCCTAGCACTAAAGGGTGGACCAGAATTTTGTACTGGCTTCAAATTACGCTTAATCTCGACTGTTGAATTGCCATCATACCTGAATATTCGGCCTTCGATGAATAGTTTGTTACCTCGTAATTTTGCATCACGGCCATCATTTTGCGCAGTAGTCAACATTTCCTTTAAATGTTTACGGGCCTCCCTTTGTATAGCTGTGTAATCCGGAGCCACCGATAAACCAAACCTTCTTAATACGGAGCTGTTTCTTAAAATATAGTCTCTGATTTCAACCGAGTTTAGCTTTACTACTATCGGCCCTGATTTCAATCTAAAAATACCACGTACATCACTTCGATTTATTCCGAGAGACGGAATAGTACGATTTAATAACCCCGTTATTTCTTGCTTCAGAGTATAATCGCCGAGTTGTTGAGGGGTGTAGTTATAGAAGATTAAATTCGTTCTTTTCTGCTCTGCTTCGAGCTTGTTGGCTCGTTCATAAGAGACTGCTAGGTTAGATTTCACATTTTCCAGCTTTTTTTAATTTCATCATTTGTCTTAGCATTGTTAGATAACTGCGTAATAATGTTACTTAACTGTACTTGTATGGCATCAATGCTATCCGAAAGTTCAGGAATCGTATTAACTTTCTGCGAAAGCACCGGTAATAAATCCAGTTTAAAATTAATTTCTTGCAAGAACTGGGCACTTTGCATTTTCTCGGCCTCTCGTGTTTGGACTGCCATTTACACCCTTATAAACTTATCAAAGTGCAAAATTTTAAACCTTTATTACTCCTTGATTTGATCCAGTATCGTTAATTAGCAATAAGACTTTTTTTCACCATTCGAAAAAATCATAATATTGGCTCAAAGCTACGCGGGAGAGAAACGTTATTTCAATCTTGGTTTAAACTAGTTAGTTACACAATTTGTCTAATTGTAAGCATGGATGTTATACGAAAGAAATGAAATCTGGTTTTGTTGTTAACTCCTTGAACTCTGAATGAAAACTGATATAAAACTATATTGTATTAAATAAAAAAAGTTTTTTTTTAACTGCAAGTAGGGAGCGACATTTAAACTTAAAACGAACAGAAATTATTCCGTATATAAAAGGGCTGGCCCCTTCTCAACGCCTCGCTCTTTACGCTAAAGTTTGACTCTTTGTCACAACTCTACGTTTTAGAACAATGAAAAAACTTTGGCGTAAAGAGCAAGGCGTTGAGGAGGGGACAATCCCTTTCGTATACGGGACAATTTCTGTTCGTTTTAAATTTTGATGTCGCTCCTTACTTGCAGTTCGGAAAACTTGTTTTTT
Organism: Artemia franciscana; assembly: GCF_032884065.1. Lineage (NCBI taxonomy): Eukaryota > Metazoa > Arthropoda > Branchiopoda > Anostraca > Artemiidae > Artemia > Artemia franciscana. Next base: position 2,595,572 of record NC_088864.1, read on the forward strand.
TTTTATTTAATTTCTGAACGTTTTTGAATTAATGGATGTTTTGATTTTGGCTCACGGCACCTGAATAAATAAAACAAAATTTGCACATTGATTTTTTTTTCACTGAATTGCTTTCTCATAATTTTTATCGGACATTCTTGATAAAAAAAAGAGTGGGGGAGGAGGCCTAGTTCCCTCAAATTTTTGACTACTTAAAAATGCAACTAGATTTTTATTTTTTTAAAGAACTGTTTTGTTAGTAATAAACATACGTACCTTACGAATTAACTTACGTAACAAACTTGTATATTTATGTGTTTTTAATATTTATATGAGGGGGTTCGTTATAATTGAAAAAACTAAAACACTTTAGCGTAAAGAGAAAGGTATTGTTGAGGAGACGAACCCCCTTATATACGTAATATTTTATGTTGGTTTTAAGTTTTAATGCTGCTGATTACTTCCAGTTGAATTTTTTTTAATGTTTATTTTCTCAATATTTTTTATGTAGTGCAAGAAAATCCTGTGCCCCCTTCATGGGAATTCTCTTCCCCCATGATAAATTCCTCCATAGAAAGATCCTCCCACGTAACCCCCTCCTTACCCACCCGCACCCACAAGGGGAAACGTCTGTATACTTCATAAGAACCATTACTATATGTTAACAATGGTCAACGTTTGTAAGTTGCAGCCCTTCCCCCGGGGACTCTGGGGGATTAAGTCGTCCCAAAGACATACTTATTAGGTTCTCGACAAATTTGAACAGGATAGCTCTCTCAAAGTTCTGATCCGATGACTTTTGGAAAAAATGTGCGTGGGAGGGGGCCTAGGTGCCCTCCAATTTTTTTGATCACTTAAAAATGGCGCTAGAACTTTTAATTTCCGTTAGAATGAGCCCTCTTGCGACATACTAGGACCACTGGGTCGATACGACAACCCCTGGAAAAAAATACACAAATAAACACGCATCTGTGATCTTTCTTCTGGCAAAAAATACAAAATTCCACATTTTTGTAGATAAGAGCTTGACACTTCTACAGTAGGGTTCTCTGATACACTGAATCTGATGGTGCGATTTTCGTTTAAGATTCTATGACTTTTAGGGAGTGTTTCCCCCTATTTTCTTAAATAAGGCAAGTTTTCTCAGCCTCGTAACCTTTGTTGGGTAAGTCTAAACTTAATGAAATCGATATATTTTAAATCAGCATGTAAATGCTATTCTTTTGATGTACTTTTTGTATGAATTGAAAAAAAAACAAACTAGTTTTTATTAACTGAAAGTAAGGAGCGACATTAAAAATTAAAACGAACAGAAATTACTCCGTATATGAAATGGGTTTTTCCCTCCGCAATCCCTCACTCTTTACGCTAAAGTTATTAATTTTTTTAAAAAGTAGAATTGTGACAAAGAGTCAAACTTTAGCGTAAAACTGTTTTTTTTTTTTAATTTCTGAACGTTTTTGAATTAATACATGTTTGGTTTTGGCTCTCCGTACATAGATTATTAAAATAAAATTTGCATATTAATAATTTTTTTCCCTAAATGGCTTTCTCTTAGTTTTGATCAGACGATTTTGAGAAATAAGGGGTGGGGAAGGAGGCCTAGTTGCCCTCCAATTTTTTGGTTACTTAAAAAGGCAACTAGAACTTTTAATTTTTAACGAACGTTTTTATTACTAAAAAATATACGTAACTTAAGAATTAACTTACGTAACAAACTTTTGTATTCTTTTGTTTTTAATTATATATGTGAGGGGGTTTGTCTCCTCGTTAATACCTTGCTCTTCACACTAAATCTTAAGTTTTGTCCCAGTTCTTTAAGAATGACCCCTGAATCAGAAAGGGCGTAGAATAAATAGTTGAAATTACTAAAAATACTTGAGCATAAAGAGCAAAGTGTTTATATCTCCTCCTGAATGCCTCGCTCTTTATGCGAAAGTATGTTTAAGACCCCTCACAGCATTGGCAACAATGGTCCCTTAGAGCCTGATTTTTGTTGTAGACGGCTTAAATATAAATGAACAATCTCCCTGTCTTTTTTTTGAGTAGATGTTTTAAGTAGGATGTGTTTAATTTATAAATTTTTGTTTCATGATCCCCCTACTTCACAGGCCATGGAGCCTTTGCGGGGATTATGGATTTTATTTGGTTATTGTGAATGAAATTTGAATGAAATTGAAATGTATGTGGATATATTAATTAACATCTTAAAAATATACAATCAGAATCCTGCCAGATATGAATTAAATTTTAGATATATTTTCAGGTGTTATGAATCAATACAGCAAAAAGTAGTTTAAAGTTTTCATCTTTCGAAATTATACTGCTAACTTTAACTGAATTTTTTCTTGAGTACTTGCTGCATTATTTTTTTTTTTTTTGGGGTGGGGTGGGGTACTTAGTACTCCAATTCAGGTAAGTTTAGTTCGTCATTAATAAAATTAATGCAACTTCTACATAAAGTTTCCACTTAAACAAACCTAATATAAGACATATATCAATAACAAGTTATATTTGACCGTACATACGATATGCTGTGTCGGGTGATAGACTAATTGTCAATCATTTGTTTCTAGTGTAATTTTGCCTGCATCATAGACATTGAAAATGATACAACCACTTCTAAGGCAAATGTGACGTATCTATGCTCTTCGAATGTACTGATAAATATGACGTCAACGTCATGAATTTTTTTTTGAAAAATTAAAATTCTTAATAAATTTTCTCAAACTTCTAACCTATATAGATAAATTTTTTTACGCCAGAAAATCTCAGGATTACACATTTTACTGAAAAAAATTTGGAGCCATTTTCTAGAAAAAATAAATAAATATATACAACAAATACATGCATAATTATTGCTCGCTTACAAAGATAGTATATATGGTTTTTTTCATAAGCCTTACACATTAGGAGTGTGCAAAAAGCGGCTTCACCTGACAGTTCGTTGCATCCGTCTTCTCACGTCAGCGCTGTCTTCACCACTCGTCGCTCGCTCTGCTCTCTCTTGTTGGAAGCTTGAGTCTCGGCCAACAGACATTTGTCATCATGACACCCTGTTTCTGGTTCTTATGCTTTGCTTTGTCATTTTTCAAATTTTTATAGCACAATTTCGGTTCTCATGCTTCTCAAATTATTCTGGATTAATTTTCACGGTTCTAGCTTGAGTGATTAAATAAGTATTTTACACATCCCTGAAGTAATGTTTGAGAATTTTAGAGATCGATTTTATACATATTAGAGGGAATACATTTTCCTTTAGAAAGAAATTAATAATAGGTGCAGCTTTGGGAAGAAGTACCCTCACCCCTAGGAAGCAATTAGTAATTTCAAAATAAAATAACAAATCAAGAAAGACTACCGTTTAAATCTCGGTAGTACTTTTTACCCCCCCCCCTCCTGAAAAAAAGTTGTGGTAGCACTGTTGGAAGTTATGGCAGTTTTTCAAACCTATGCATTTATTCCCTGTCAACTAATATAATCACACATAGTTCAGGTATGTCACTGTCATAATAACGTTAATAACTATTGTTAGCGTTTCTAATGGTTAATGAAATATTTTCTCATTGGGCATGTATCGTCCCTCCAAGCTTTCGTTAACAAATTACCACCTGAGAAAGCTTAGAAGTGTTCCAAGAGAGTGCGCAGAGGTACATAATTGACCTCTCTTCAAAGAGAATTTCTAGTCAAATGTCTTTTCTCCGAATTTAATTTACCACTTGTTGTGATTTAAGTAGTACGAACATGACCACCAAAAGTGAGAATGACGGAAAACGTAGCTCGATTAAATCTACGTTTGGCTTGAAACCAAATGAGAGAAGATCATCAAGACTCCTCCCAAAGTTCATGCAAAAAGTATTTATTGACCAAGCTTTCGGACAGCTGTATAACACATATACGAATAAACATAAACAGAATAATGTTCTTTACTTCATATGGGCAAATATATTGATCTCCATCCATACAATTGTTTGCTGTGTTTATAACAACAGTATCATGGTAGCTATTCCGTATAGCTGTGCTTTCGGTGCCCTTGTTATTCTGCTGCTTCTCTGCTACAGCAGAAAGCTGAAAGACGATCATTGGAATTACATGGCTTCAGCAGCTTGGGTTTTATCATACATAGAAGCAATTGGGTGGTTGTTTCTATCTACTCTTATTTCGCATTTTCGAAGTGTTATATGGTTGAATCTTACAACATTTCTGACATTTATATGCCTTCCATTTCGGCTGAGAACATGTGTCTTTCTTCAGTTGGTATCAATTTGTATTTTTATAGTTATTGGATTCCTAGTCAGTGGCGACAACTTAATACTAGAGGTACGATTATTGCATATTTGTTTATTTGGATCTGATTTATCTTAATAGTTATCTTAAAAATATGTCCCAAATACTTCTGGGATCACACTTGTGACAAGTATAGTAAAACAAAATAACGAAAGAAAACGGTAAAAAAAAGAAGCTAAACCACAGCCAGTGAAAAGAGAAAAAAATGTAAATATTTCAGTTGCAACCTACCTCAAGTTGCAATCTTCCTGAGTCAGTATAATTCTCCGTCAAATATTCCTCGGCCAGGCGATAAGATGGTAAAACGGAGATGAAAAGCAATAAAGGTCAGTCTTTATATAGAGATTAATTTCATTAAAAGCCCACGTATTCCAGCGTGTGACGTACGCCACAAAGTAAGAGAGGGGGGAGTGTTGAAAGTTGGGGTTATTTGATGTCCCTGGCACAGTGCTTTCACATTTCCCGAATTTACTGGCTACATCCCAAATTTCGGCGGAAAGAAGATGGATTCTCCAAACTTTCATTGAAATTTAAGCTTTAACGAAAGTTTGCAATTTGTATTTCGTCTCGGGAGACTTCACAGCTTTCAGTTTTCTTTTATTGAAAAACTAGCAGAAACCTTGAAAAATTCGAGAACAGGAGCACTGATCCAGGGCCACATTTTTACACCAGATTGGATGAAGTTCTTTCCTAGCGTCAAAGTTGTCACAAATTGTTTCAGATTCTTGGTGATCTTTTGAGTTTTAATGCTAATGGCTAGTAATACCTTTATATTTACCTAACTAAAAAGTTAATAGGCTTAATAATGTAAAGTCCTCTACTTCTCTGTGCTCTCGTCTTTAGAGTCTTATTGTAGCGTTGGCCTACAATCTGGGGCTCAACCAGTAGAGGATGTCAAGCGTCTCTAACTTTCATAAGGTTTATGTGCCGAACATAAAAATTTTTATTGACACATATGACACAGTAATTTTACATAAGACGAGGACAGAAACAGAATAAGAACTGACTCGAGTAATCTAAAACGGTGGCTTATATTCACTAAAACAAGGAAATAAACATCGAAACATTTGACAGGACCTATTTTAATCTGTCAACTTAGAGGAATTATTTTAAAAATTCAGACTTTATACATCTAGGAGATAGGCATTTGACAGAACTCGAGAATCTTATTATGTATCTAGCCTACTTTCAGAGTTTACAACGATTAATAGCATATAGCGAAATTAGCTCAAGGGTCGTCCGGTAATTACGCTCTTTGGTTAATAGGCGTGCAGTAATTTCAAATCAATTGGACAGAATGGGTTATGTTGGACATAATGGATTATTATGGCTGGCAAAGGGCCCTTTGTGGTGGAGGCTTGGGCCTCCTGGAAAATCTGGGGAGGTCATTTGCCCACCCTTACCCCCCCCCCCCCCCCAATGGCGCTTCTGGCTGCATCGCTCCTTACTTTCAGTTTGTTACCACGAATTGTTTGATTTTGAGATTTTAAGCCCGCGGAATAGCTTCCTGGCCTTCCTCAACATATCCCTGGGAATAAGACGGCTGCACAAGATCCTATTTCCAGTGAAATTCCGTAATATTTGCATATTGTTGCCCGTATTTTCCTTTTGTTTTTCATAGAATAATGGTCCGCCTGTGCCCTTTCAGGTTATTTCTCTGTCTTTAGTCCCTCCGAGCCGGTATCTTGTTTTCAGATTTGAATACTTTTATCCAGCTGAATTGTAGTCATTGGACAGACAAGTTGGGACTGTTAGGAACGAAGTAATTAAATTCTTTTTTCATAGGAAATGGTCCTCTTCAAGTTTTGCTGAAAATAGCTTCATTAAACTTAACAGAAATTTAAAGTTATAGCTTAGATGTTCCTAATTCAGAGAGAAGGTTCTGGTTAATATTCAGTGATTTGCCACTTCTGAATTGATTACTCTAAACAAATAAAAGTACTGCAATTAGATTCCTTTTTGCATGATAATTCATAATTTCACAGTCACTTTTTTGACGATGCACCCCCACCCCCCGTTGTTTCTGGACATAGCCCGATTCCTCCGTTAGCCTACTTGAATCTTGTGATTCGATGTAGGATCTTAGTTAAAACGGATTTTGTAGTCTCGATCAGATTAAATTTAGATTCGCCAGTAAATGATTGATTGACGTGACTTGTGATTGATTGCAATATTGAATATTTGTATTATATGAAAGAATTCTAGAACTATAATATGTAAAAGTATCTACATAAGATGTTTAAATGCAGTACTGTGGTTGTAGGAGTGGTAGCAGTTAAGAATAGTAGTGGTAGCAGTAGTTGTGGTGGTATTACCTTTTCGGTCAATCGATCATCTTTTGTATCATTTCCTGAACGCAAAAAATTAATAAATTCAGTGATTCATGAGTTACGGCCTTTTGACAGCCCGTATAATAATAACATTTTGTGATTTAGTTCAACACTCCCCTCAATCTTCTCTGAAGGCTCACCTGAATGACCTTTGTTTTTTCGGAAAGTTACGGTCAAACATTTATACCTTTATCAATAACATATACTATGTGTAGACAGTTAACGAATTGCCTAACTTACAGCCCTTGTTCTGTGGACTGTGAGGGGATTCTCGTCCCTAAAGGCATAACTGTAGGATCTTTCAACTATGCTGAAGAAAACGGATGTCTGAAAATTTTGATTGGATGTTTTTTTGGAAAATGATTGTCGTTGGAAGGAGGAGTGGCTGATTGCCCTCGATTCACCTTTGCCTCTTAAAAAGATCACTATAACTTCGGATTTCCAATCAAATGAGCCTCGTCTAAAGTTTATACGACCACCCATTCCATAAAAACCTTATATGCCTTACGGGCGTAACAAAAATCCTTGCCACCAGGTTCAGAGGGGCTATTTCAACCCCAAAGGCTTTTTAAAGGATCTTTTTTGAAAAAAGATAAAGGATAAAAAGGGCTATATAAAATTTCTATCGGATACATTTGGGGAAAACAAGATGGGGGAGGGGCTATTTGTCCTTCCATTAATTTGATTCACAAAAAGGACACTAGGACTTCTGATATCTAATTGAACTAGCCCTATCTGAAGTTTTTGCGACAACCCTTTCCATAAAAATGTCAAATATTAACAATGGGCAACTAGTATAGCTAATCGCCCTTTTCCTGAGGGCCGTGGGGAGGGCTTTGTCATCCCCAAATACATAATTACTGGACCTTTAAAATATGCTTAACAAAATGGCTGTCTCAAAATTCTGCTTGGATATGTTCGGGGAAATGATGGGTGAGGGGGAAGTACAAGCTCTGGGGGGGGGTGTAATGCAAAGACATATTTACTGGACCTTCCAACTACGTTAAACAAAACGGTTATCTCAAAGTTTTGATTTGATGTATTTGGGAAAAGGATGGGCGTGAAGGGGAGGGGGGCTAATTGCCCCTCAATCGCTTATGAATGGTAGAAAGGGCAGTAGAACTTACAATTTTCAATCGCATGAGCCCTTGTGAAGTTTCCACAACAAATCCCTCTCTACAAAGTGCCCTTGTCAACCCCCCCCCCCCCCCCCAAAAAAAAAGTTGTGCCCACATCGCTCTTTACTTAGGCAGCGCTTATGCGCTGCCCTTGAACTTTAGATTATTTTTTGAACAAATGGCTAACTCAAAATTTCTATCAGATGCACTTCGGGAAAATACGACGTTTGGGAGGGATAATCGCCCTCAAGGGTCAAGGTTCGAGGTACTCGTGAAAAGTTATTAGCATAAGTTAACTTGCGTAAGTTCAAAAACAGCTTCCCCCGTCAGAAAGTGATCTAATATTTGTGAAAGTCTTATCGATTTCTGGGTACCCAAGTTTCTCTAAACTGTACTTTCAAGCTTCTAACCGCAAAAATACAATTTGCATAATTTTTGCGTGCAAACAGTTATTTTTTTTTTTGCCTCTCAACCATCCTTCCCGGACATTAAAAAAAAGAAATAATTGTCGATGTTGGAAAGCCTGAAAGGGATTTTTAAGCCTCCTGTCAAAACTTGTCACTTCTGTATATCATTGACTATCTAATCGAGGGCAAAGACTATAGAAAAAATGGCCTTTGCCCGATTTTCAGAGCACTTTACTTTTATAAAAATGTTTAAAAATTATTGAATATTCTGAGATGGATCAAGTCTTACATCCTCGCTTCCGGTGCACATCAACGAAGTATAACCCAATGCAAACAACTGATACGGACAAAATCATATAAATATCATTTCACCCTATTGCAAGTTTTGATGTCCTTTCGATAAACAACTTGCTTTAGTCCACAACAGATTATTGCATTCTATTATGGACTATCACAGGGTTTAAGTAAATTTTTATTAGTTGAGTTAGAGCTGTTGGACAAAGCAGATTAACATATTTCTAAGTAAGTGAATTTGTTCTTCACAGATATGGTGTTTAGAGGGATCTTACTAAATATAGGCAAGTTCTTAGGAATCTAGTTGTGAGGGGGTTCTTACTCGCCATGGGAAGTGTTGCAAGGCCAATGTCTTGTTTCGTTTATTAGTGAATATAATCTGAACAAGAGCTCATATGGCACTTGTGACGAGGCAAGAAGAGCCAAGAGATCATATGGTATGAGCTTTAACAAAATTCTATGAATCAATAGATTGATTTAAAAGATAAATAAGAGGCTTAATGCCGACCAGGATTTAAAATAAGGGTAAAATTCTAGTTAATTGACTTCTCGCTATCTTGGAAAGGGTTTAGGTTAGGAAAATGAAACTTTCAGGGATGGGTCTATAGGCTAAAGTATGTCCCGGGAAAGTATTTTAAAATACCCACCTCCACCCCTTCTCCCTCTAGAGGGCCCAGAAAATTTGCCTACATGACATGTCTATGCCTATTGAAATTTTGACAAAATGACATTTTACCTTAATTTTCAGTTACTAGTTGCTTTTTCTCTGCCTTTAGTTCTGAAAATGCAATTCCTGTTATTTGAGTAGAATTTTGAGCCATATCAATGTTTTTTGTTTTTTTTTTTAATTTAGGAAATGTATTTGCAGATCTTTAAAATCTTATAAAATGGAATTGAGCAAAGTTATGAATTTGAAAACAATTTTGTAGTACTTCATTCAAGCAAAAGATCTATTTTGCGAGGTTTCGCTTTTATACCACACATATTTTTAAAGGTCATTAAAGGTCAGGGCCCTCTAGAGGGAGAAGGAGTGGATGTGGGTACTTCAAAATACCTTCCCGGGACATACTTTAGTCTGCAGATTCATCCCTGAAAGTTTCATTTTCCTAACCTAAACCCTTTCCGAGATAGCAAGAAGTCAATTAACTAGAATTTTACCAAAATAAGAGCTCTGAGTCACGATGTACTTCTAAATATTAAAATTCATTAAGATCCGATCACCCACTCGTAAGTTATAAATACCTAATTTTTTCTAATTTTTCCTCTGCCTTTAGCCCCCAGAGGGTCGAATCTGGGAAAACGACTTTATCAAGTCAATTTGTGCAGGTCCCTGACACGCCTATCGATTTGCATCGTCCTAGCACGTCCAAAAGCACCTGACTCGCCAAATTACTGAACCCCTGCCTCCAACTCCCCCAAAGAGAGCATATGCAGTACGGTTCCGTCAATCACGTATCAAAGACGTTTGCTTATCCTATCCACCAAGTTTCATCTCGATTCCTCCACTCCAAGTGTTTTCCAACATTTCCCCCACCAACTCCCCCCAATGTCAAAGATCTGGTCGGGATTTGAAATAAGAGATCTGAGACATGAATTCCTTCTAAATATCAAATTTCATTAAGATCCGATGACCTATTCGAAAGATAAAAATATCCCAATTTTCACGTTTTCCAAGAATTCCGGTTTCCCCCTCCAACTCCCCCCAATTTCACAGGATCTGGTCGGAATTTAAGATTAGAGCTTTAAAGCACAAGATTCTTCTAAATATCAAATTTCATTAAGATCTGGTCACCCTTTCGTAAGTTACAAATACCTCAATTTTCAAAATAGCCCCCCCCCAACTCCACCAATGAAGAGCAGATCTGGTCCGGCTATGTCAGTCACAGTATCTTAGACAGGTTTTTATTCTTCCCATCCAGCTTCATCCTGATCTCACCGCTTTAAGTATATTCTAAGATTTCCGGTCCCCCCAACTGCCCCCCCCCCAATTTTGCTGGATCCGGTTGAGATTTAAAATAAGAGATCTGAGTTACGAGGTCCTTCTAAATGTGAAGTTTCATGAAGATCCGTTCACTCCTTCGTAAGTTAAAAATACGTCATTTTTTCTAATTTTTCAGAATTAACCTTCCCCCTAATAGAGCGGATCCATTCCAATTATATAAATCGTGCATCTAAGACTTCTGCTTATTTTTCCCACCAAGTTTCATCCCGATCCCTCCAATATAAGCGTTTTCCATGATTTTAGGTTCCCCCACCCCAGACTCCCCCCAATGTCACCAGATCCGGTCGGAATTTACAATAAGAGCTTTGAGACACGATATCCTTCTAAATATCAAATTTTATTGAGATCCGATCACCCATTCATAAGTTAAAAATTTCTTATTTTTTTCTAATTTTTCAGAATTACCCCCCCCCCCAACTACCCCAAAGAGAGGACCCGTCCCGGTTGTGTCAATCTTGTATCTAGGACTTGTGCTTATTTTTCCCACCATTTTTCATCCCGATCCCTCCACTCTAAGTGTTTTCCAAGTTTTAGGTTTCCCCCTCCCAACTCCCCCTAATATCACCAGATCCGATGGGATTTAGAGTAAGAGCTCTGAGAAAAGATATCCTTCTAAATATCAAATTTCATCGAGATCCGATAACCCGTTCGTAAGTAACAAATACCGCATTTTTTCTAATTTTTCAGAATTAACCCCCCCCCTCTAACTACCTCAAAGAGAGTGGATCCGTTCCGGTTATGTAAATCATGTATCTAGGACTTGTGCTCATTTTCCTCACAAAGTTTCATCCTGATCTCTCCACTCTAAGTGTTTTCCAAGATTTTAGGTTTCCCCCTCCCAACTCCCTCCCCCTAATGTCACCAGATCCGATCGGGATTTATAATAACAGCTCTGAGACACGATATCCTTCCAAACATAAAATTTCATCAAGATCTGATCAACCGTTCGTAAATTAAAAATACTTCAATTTTTCTATTTTTCCGAATTAACGGGCCAATCCACCCCCCCCCAGATAGTCAAATCGGGAAAACGACTATTCCTAATTTAATCTGGTCCCTGATACGCCTGCCACATTTCATCGTCCTAGCTTACCTGGAAGTGCCTAAAGTAGAAAAACCAGGACCGACAGACCGACATAATTTGCGATTGCTATATGTCACTTGGTTAATACCAAGTGCCATAATTAATAGTAATTTTTTAGTCAGAAGGGAGCAAATGAAAATGTGTACACAATCGAAAGGCATTGAAGACTTTCTTGATATCAAGCAAATACTTCCACTATCAGAAATAGAAGGTTGAGATAAAGGAGTGGGAAAATCAATTAGGCCTATATCTAAAAATGCAGTTATTGTCTTTTGATTTCATACAGCCTAGAAGTAAATTTGTAGTTTACAATATATATTTTAGCTAGGATGCTAGGAAGAAAGCGGACATATCACCTGGAAAAAATATTGAATAATTCCTATAAATGACCCACAAATAAAGTAAACATACCACACAGTGTCTTTTTTATGCTTTTAATATAATAATCACTTTTGGTGTAAATTCAATTTTAAACCCTCTTAAGGAACGTTGAAAATGATAATTTTTGGACGCTTGTGAAAGATAAGTTTTTTTTTATATTTTTTGGGTAAGCTATAAAAAGGGGGGGGGGGTCAATGTTTTCATTACCTGAACAATTGTTTAGGTTCATGAAACATTGTTAATAGATACATTTTGACTTTTTGAGCATCTTTTCTGTCTTGCAAAATTACCACAAACTCACCGTTATGGACCCGACCGGATCTGGTGACATTAAGGGGATTTGGAGGGGGGAACCTAAAATCTTGGAAAACGCTTAGAGTTGAGGGATCAGGAAGAAACTTAGTGGGAAAAATAAGCAAAAGTCCTAGATATGTTGACCCAATCGGAGCGGATTCGCTCTCTTTGGGGGAGTTGAGGGAGGGTTAATTTTGAAAATTAAAAAATGAGGTATTTTTAACTTACGAAGGAGTGATTGGATCTTAATGAAATTCTATATTTAGAAGGACCTCGTAACTCAGATCTCTTATTATAAATCTCGACTGGATCCAGTGTTATTGGGGGGAGTTGGGGGGAATCGGAAATCTAGGAAAACGCTTAGAGTGGAAAGATCAGCATGAAACTTGGTGGGAGGAATAAGTACAAGCCCTAGATACGTGATTGACATAACCGGACTGAATCTGCTCTCTTTGGGGGAGTCGGAGGGGGGGATAATTCGGAAAAATTAGAAAAATTGAGGCATTTTTAACTTACGAACGGGTAATCGGATCTTAATAAAATTTGATAGTTAAAAGGATATCGTGTCTCAAAGCTCTCATTTTCAATCCCGACCGGACCCAGTGACATTGGGGGGAGTTGGAGGGGGAACCTAAAATCTTGGAAAACGCTTAGAGTGGAGAGATCGAAATGAAACTTGGTGGATAGAATAAGCAAATGTCGTAGATATGTGACTGATGTAACCGGACTGGATTCACTCTATTTAGGGGGTGTTAGGGGGGGGGGGGTTCGGTGCTTTGGAGAGTTCAATGCTTTTGGACGTGATAGGACAATGAAAATAGGTAGGCGTGTCAGGGACCTGCACATATTGACTTGATAAAGTCGTTTTTCCCGATTCGACCATCTGGGGGGGGGGGGGCTGAAGGGAGAGGAAAAATTAGAAAAATGAGGTATTTTTAGCTTACGAGTGGGTGATTGGATCTTAATGAATTTTGATATTTAGAAGGACCTTGTCTCTCAGAGCTCTTATTTTAAATCCCGACCGGTATCAAGCCTCTGATTTTCCTGTTAAGTTAATCTATTGATTCTAGAGCTAATGCCGCATGAGCTCTTAGCTCTTGTTTTGAGGGGTTTCAGGTCCTCGGCTGCTATTTTGAGTAGGCTAGGTTTACATGATTTTTGATAAATTTTATGTGATACTTCATATACGTCAGTCATTATAGTCAGAGCGCCAGATTCTGCATCGTGCACCCACCCATGCCGGAAGGTACAAAAATGCTGAGGACGGATCCTAGGGTAGTCGACCATGCTGAAAACGAATATCGTAGGGCGCATGTTCGCCGTTGGGGCGTTTCTGAGATATAGGCCAAAAACGCCAAATTTAGCCTATAACTAAGTGCGACGATTCAGGATTTTTTTGCGAGTTATTGGGTTGAGGAATCCGGCGTAATTTTATATCAATCGAAAGAAGAGGTCTAGATCTACAAGAATATTATTTTTAAATTGAAAAATAAATGCTTTTTTTCTCTATTTACTGCAGTTTCAAAATAAGTGCTGTAAAATTCGACAAATATCTTAAAGAAAGGCTAAAAACTCGAAATTTCTTCAAGGTAACAAACTTTTTTTCATATTTGAAAAGAAAGCTCATTCAATTCTGTACAATTTGAGCTAAAAACATATAAACTATTTTTATTTTTAAAAGGTCTGCGATTTTTTGTTGTTGTGTCACTGAAATGATCACTAGCCGTATCGTGAAAAGGGACATATTTATTTTTTTTCTTCTTCAAAGGGTAGGAACACTTCAGAATTCCTAACTGTTTTAAAATTTTTAACTTTTACTTAAAAATAAAAGTAGGTTTAAAAAAAATGTCGTCTAAAAAAATGTTGTTTTTTTTTAGAATGGATGAATATGTTTTCTGGTGTACTAAGGCGTCTGTAATTACCTTTTTGGGACCTGATTTGCCAGTGATACCTCTGAGCTATTTACTACATAAAAGAATTCTGCTTCACAGATGAATTCAGTCGGCGCACTGGAGTTGTCTTACTCGGCCTGCCCGTAAAATTGGGTAATAGCAACTGATTAGGGACCTGTTGTAATTAAAAGTAAAAGGTATCAAATAATACTTTCAAAAATATTCCTAATTTTCTTCTTCCGAGAATTCAGATAGGGCAAGGTCGGACTCCCTGCATGCCCTCCTCGTTCCGCGGCAGGGGCATAAGCTGTAGCATCCTTTCATTTTTTGAGCAGCCACAGTCTTTCCTGCATCTTCCCACTTTTGCATCTGCTGTAAGATTCCAGGCTTGATGCTTCTTTACAGCTTGAGACGACCGCATCTACTCCCCCTTCAGCCATCTTCCATCCAAGGAGGAGTGGATCTGGAATGCTCGGCCGAGCCTGTACTGATGACAAGATTATCCATGTAGCGAATCTGGCTCTTCGTATGCATGGCTCGAAGGTGTCGTCAGAAGGTGGCAGTCTTTTCACATCTTGTTTCTGGCACCGAATGTAAGCCCTTACACTGGCCAGTGAATTGAATCCTGCCTGTTTACCGTACATTTCAATGACCATGAATTTTGATAGGTCGTAAACTTCTCTAAACGCGTCGACTGAAAGCTTCCCTTCTGCATCCTTGATCCGCTCCGTCACAGACACCATTTTTGAGGCGAAAGTTGGAGACACCGCGGTGTTTAAGAAAGAAGCTTTCCCGACGCCGAAGAAAAAGTTCGTTTATGTTAACAGTAACATAATCTGCTCCTCTTTGGACAAGTGGACTCCATCCGCCGGCACGTGTACTGGGATAATGTAAGTCGGGAACTTGAAGAAAAGTTCGCTCAGTCCTTCAGCTTGAAGCTCTTCAAAAAAATTAACACAGGCTACTGCCACGTCTGTGTCGTTGGCATGCACAACGATGCTACAAGCGTAACGGCTAGCGTACTTGACATGTGTCATAAGGCGTTGGTCAGCCTCTTCGTGGCTGGAGGACAATCATTCCTCGTAGTCACAGTGTTCTGGTAAAGTTGGACAGCAGCCACACTTGACCAGAGACACTATGAATCTCTCCTTGAACCCACCTGAGAGAAAAAGGTTGAATGCGTTCGGAAGCTAATCACCCATCTGCTCCCAGGTTTCATACAAAATTTCGAAGAGCCGGCTTTTAGACGCTGAACTTGCAAGTACGGCATCCCCTTCTTCAATTGTGCTAAGAAAGGAAATCTGGAGGTTTGTCCCTTTCCCTTGTCGGAGTCTGCATAATGATTTCAAGGAGATCGACTCTCCAGTGTCCGTGAGCTTCCCAAACAGCCCGTTGTACCGATGTGCGACAATGTTGACTTCAAGAATACCCACTGGAAGATCATTCAGCAATGATAAAAGCAATCTTTCCACGAAGGATTTGACTGTTTCAAACCTGGCAGGCCGATATGACCTTATCTTGGACATTAGGTCAATGATGTGTACTGTAGCTGATGTTGTTTCTTTGGATTTCAAAGTTGCCGGCCAAGCTGCAAGTCCTCTTTTTTTCTTAGCCAGTTCAACAGCACAGCTTTGTTCCCCGTCCTCATTTTTCAGCCAGAGGATGTCTTGGTTGATTGTTGCGGAAGATGTTCAAAAATGGATGGAGGGAAAGGAAGAATCTCTTTTGTGAGGATCTTTGCAACGGCTTTCTCCTTTTCTTCGCCATAGCTCATTTGAGCAGTAATGATTCTCTTCAAGGCTGTTATTTCAGAGCTCAGGAGATCGGTTCTAGGGACACTCTTCACTTTCTGAGTTTTTATCTCTGAAGGGAAAGTTCGGAGTGCAACCTTTTTCACATCGTCTTTCCTGTTGCACAGACAGTCCTCACCCACCTCTTTCCCTTTTGTGGTTACGCAATTAATATCAGAAAAATCTTCTCATCGTCCACAACTTCTGACGTCACAATATTCACTAGGTCGAAGTCCACTCTGCTGAACGGATTGCCACATGTAGTGAAAATGTCTCGAACTCTATCTTATGAAAGTTTTAACCGCGTCATCGTCGACTGATTGTCTTCGTGATATTTCAATGTCTCTGTGGATACGTTGACTACTTGCAGGAAACCATTGCTGATGGCAGCGGAAATCAGTAAGGTAAGAATCCAAGCTTCAGTCTGTCTCTCATCCAATTGTTCTCCTATTATTCCGGCTGTCGTCTTTGCATCCTTGTTCACTGTACATTCCAGTATCTGATCGGAACAGGTGGCCGTAAACGTGGGGTGCGTTCTCTTCACTGCGAAGTATCCTTCCATGAGCTTCCTGTGTACATCATGAAAGGTTTCTGGTAAACTTCGCATGTCATATAGGTACTGTGTGAGACATCTTGTATACTGAGGATGGTCAGCCACCACCAAGTATGGCAACATCCGAGTAGCTGCTGTCAAATGAGACTCCCAGTCACAGTCTCGTTCAGCATGATTGAATTGCATCGCTTTTTCAAGTATTTCCAAGAACTACTGCCAGAAAGCAAACGTGGGTGACGCATTTCGAAGGGTTTCGAAGGCATTCATTATGGGAGCCAAAGTGATTAAGGTATCATTTGCCTCCTGAAGTGCAATTTGCGTGTTAGCACCGTTTGCCAATAAAGTCCTGAATAGCTCAATGGCACTACCCAGCTGGTCCAGACGGGATAGGTCTTCTTGTGCTTCGGAGTAATGCTCTTCCAAGGACTCCAAGTAGAGGGCTAGCGAGACCTCGTGCAGTATGCAGTAGGCTTTGATAGCTTGGTAGTAGCCTTTTCCTTGAAATACCTTTTCGCATGTACCAGGAAGCAGCAGCTTTGCCTGCACTATAATCTCTTTGAGTCCGGAGCTGTCCATTATCTTACCAACTGCCTTGAGATAGTTGAGCAGGAGATGGAAGCCTCCCATCCGTAGGATTACGTTTTTGAAGTCATCCGGGTATCTACTTTTCACTCCCTGTGCTAGCTGATAAATGAAGAGATCTTACGTGACCACCGTATCGTCACATCCGACAGCTTTACTTATCGCCATGAACGTTCGCAGAGATTTTTTGACTGTTGCATGGTTGTTTGGTGCTTCATGAAGGAAAGGCAAGTAAAATACTTTTAGGAACATTTTCCTTCGAGACTTTACTGCAAATCGTTCGATAGCTTGGTAACGACGGGGGACTTTATTCTGTGGCCAAAAGCTGTGTTGGCTATTCTGTAGCCAGCATTATTGCCTTGTCTAGGTGTCTTAGTTGCTTTTGGAGTCTCGAGAAGTAAGTTCACAGGAAGGAGTTCTTTCAAAGTATTTAATTTTGTAAATTACTTTCATTAAGTCTCTTACTTCTGCAAAAAAAAATTTACACTCCTTTTGCCAGCCAACTTTACAACACCAAAAGTGATATTAAAAATTCTATTTCTTTCAATTTTTTTTTGATCTTCCAAATTTGTGTAATATTCTTCATTATTATCCATCAGCAAATCAGTATTTGCGTCAGAATATGAATCAACGTTGAATTTCATATGTTGATATGTTGTACGATTTCATATTCATATGTTGAATCAACCTGAAGTAACTTTTTTTTTTCTTTTTTTTTTATCTTGGCCTGCCTGACTCACTTTTCTTTTTTATCTTCTGATTATCAATTTCATCTGCTTAGCTTATCAATCAACTTCCCGCTAGGTAGCAGGTTACTAAAAAAAAATTCCTATTATCGGGTACACTCGCTAAAAAAGTTGCAGACCCCCCAGATACAATAATTTAAACTTTCTTTCTTAGCTCAATGTGTTGGGAATCAAACGGGCTTTCTTTTTCAATATAAAAAAAAATACTTTATCTTGAAAAAATTTCGAGTTTTTAGCTTTTCTGGTAGAAATTTGTCGACAAAAATCTGATTTTTTTAAAAACTGCAGTAAAAAGTGTACTATTTTTTTTTTTTTTTTACAAACAAAAATCATATTCGTGTAGCCCCAAGTCTCTCCTCTGTATTGATGTAAGAGTACACTGGATTTGACCAATTTTATCTGTAAAAAAAAATTAGAATCGTCGAACCCCATTATAGGCGAAATTTGGTGTTTTTGGCCTATATCTCAGAAACGTCCCAACGGCGAACATGCGCCCTACGATATTCGTTTTCAGCATGGTCGACTACCATGGGATCCACCCTTAACATTTTTGTACCTTCCGGCATGGGTACTAATCGAAATAAGCGAGATACAAAATCTGGCGCTCTGACTATTATGCATTTGAAGGGTAGAGACTTGTAGGGATGATTTTATGTAGCATAAAAAACTGGAACTAAGGCGTAATTTATTGTTAATCAAAGTATAATTCCCTGTTAAGATCTATAAGCTATTAATTCGTATATTATTATTTTCTTATATTTTATTTTCGTTTTTTATGGCGCTTAATATTTACCAAGTGACATATAGCGATCGTAAATTCTGTTGGTCTGTCTATCTGTCGGTATGTCTGTTTGTTCCGGTTTTGCTAGTTTGGGCATTTCCCGATAAGCTAGGACGACGAAATTTGGCAGACGTATCAGGGACCAGACCAGATTAAATTAGGAATAGTCGTTTTCCCGATTCGACCATCTGGGGGGGGGCGGAGTGGGGGACGGTTAATTCGGAAAAATTATCAAAAATGATATATTTTTAACTTACGAACTGGTGATTGGATCCTAATAAAATTTGATATTTAGAAGGATATCGTGTCACCAGGGCTTCCACTCTCGAATCTCAAAATTCGGGGACAAGTCTTCAAGATTCGGGGAATTATCGGGGCAAGTTCAAAATGGAATTTTGTTACAAAATTTGGGAGCCAAAATTGGTTATAGCTTCATTTTCAGGCTCAAGTAGGGCTTGGATCCGCGTACTAAATCAAGTTTTTAGCAGAATAGGTTCTAGAGCTAGAGTACAGGATTGGAACCCATAGCTAAAAACGATTTTTGCTGGCATTGCAGACAAAACCTCAGAACTACTTTTAAATAAATTAAAAAAAATAGGCTCAATGACACTCTGGAACTTTGTTGCTTTAGGTTCTATATTACCTTTGCTGCTTTATTCCCATAGCCCAAAAACGAGATTTTTATGTCATTTATTTTCAGAAAGACGACCAAAATAAAGTAGCCAATAGAAAGGCAATAATCTCATACAAAGCAATAACACGTGCAATGATTTCTCGAAATTAATGAATATTCTTCGGCAAGCAAACATGAACTTACACCAGAAATTTAATTGAAAAAACTCACCTGAAAGCAAGGAACATAATTAAAAATTTAAACGAATAGAAACGATAACATAGTAAGAGGACTGTCCTCTTCTAAACGTCCAACTATTCATGCTGAAATTTTTTAGTGCTTAAGCTTTTCATTTTTCAATTGTTTTGGAAGTTGTTCTTACAGAATCGGGACTAAATCTGAACTTAAGCGTAAAGAAAAAAGGGGGCTATCCCCTTCATATATATAATATTTTTTGTTCATTTTAATGTTGCTCCTTGGGCGTACTTTCAGGTGGAAAAAATCTTATTTTATTTCAAACAGTTTTTTTAAAATGCCAGGAAATCCAGCTCCATCTCCACAGAAAAATTATTCCTCTCCCCGGAAAAATCGTCTAGACAATTCAATACCGTTAAAAAATTTTCCCGGACAAATACCAAAAAGGTCTCCACGCGTAAGATTCAGTTTACAAAGATAAACTTGCAATAAATACAAATAATTTTATTTAAGAATATTGGCAAATCTGTTTTTTCTCTGATTGGTTGAAAATATAAACAGGTTTTATTTTCTTGACTGGTGTTTCAAAAGCCTTTTCGGTCCGGCGGTTCTACCTAGCTTCAAACACTTAGACCTGCTTAAATCCTAGAGTGGAAATCAGCTTTTTCAATTTCTTCTGCACCAAAAAGGCAGTATTTTGGGATGGGAAAGCCAAAAGAATTTTTCGAATGATCTAACATGTATTTGCAATAAACCTTGTTTGTACTATATTGTGCAGGAAAAAATAAAGCCTTTAAGTTTCAATTACATTGAATTATAAAAAAAAATATGTCATTGAAAATTGCCACTAAGAGGCTCAATATCAGCTAAACCAAGCACACTACCTACGACCTAGGGAGCCACAAAACCAGAAATAAGCGTAGCTGCTTCTTCAGCAGTTGTAAAAGCCTTAACATTTGACAGAAGCTTCGTCATGTCACGGTCAAGGACAAGAGAAGAGGAACTGAGAATGAGTCTCTTCATTCCCACTTTCGTCTGAAGACTACACGCAACCGATATTGTCGTGAAACAATTTCGTTTATCTATTTTCAAATCTTTGAGGGCACTGAACAAGCGTTCTGCTGTAAAGTTAGAAAATGGCAGTGCACACATGTAATTACTATTATTATTAATTTATTACCCGTCAAAAATGGAAAAGACGGAGTATATAAAAGAAAAAGAAAGAAAAGCACAAAAATTAAAATACACTTCCACTACACATATTATAAAATATCACTAGTCCAGGGGTGGTTGGCTCTTGAAACATTGGTGCTGGATTTGGAGATTCTTCTCTCTATGGCCATGGAAGGGTTGGTCACCAGGTTTTCAGGAGGGTTTCCTGGAGATGTCACCATTGCTGTGCCACAAAGGGAGACGCAGGAGAAACTTAGCATATCTGTAAAATACGCTGCAAATGGCTTTCTTTTCGGTAGCTGTGAATATTTTCCAGAAGGGAACCAGAGCAAGCAGATGGGGGGTAATAAAAGCATTGTATAGCCGGGCAAGGAGAGGACGGTTGAAACGATACTTATTATCTCCGGCAAGGAGAGGCTAAGAGAAAACTCATTTTTTGAACCATTGAAGAAAAGAAGTTCTGTTTTAGATTCGTTGATTGAAAGTCCGATCCGCTTGTATACCATTGCAAGTGAGTCGTAATTTTGTTGAAATAAAGATATCGAACGAGAAACATGAAGAATGCCATCAGCAAAGTTCAGCAGCGAAAGATTAATCCAATGTAAAAAGCACGACGGCTTTGTTCGGCACCACTTTTATCCTTTGTGACTACTTTCCAGGCGTTTCTACTGGGACGAAGCTCTGTTATATTCCCACTAGCTTCTCCACAAACATGCTCCAGATAAGCTTTATGGGAGTCAGGCATTTTAAGGTCTAAGGGGGGCTTCTTGAGAATAACTGCTTAGGAAGGCTTGGCCGGTGGAGTGACTAATTGATTCATGGATGTAGCAAGTTTCTCAGCTGCACGGGCTTTTTTTCTCACTTTCAATAAAGTCCTTCAAATTATTGGAGATTTCTGTCGCTTTTTGAGGAACAATAGCACTCAATTCAGCAGGCGTAGTTGGGACCTCCGTAGGATCAAAAATTACGAATTTCGGCAATTTGATCCGGTTAGTCTCACATAACTGGATCAGTTTCAGCATATCTAACACATTATCGGCTATCTTTTGGCGAGCAACGTTGCGACCCGAAGTATTTGAATAGTGCCAAAGTGTATCCTTAGCTTTTATAATCGCATCCTTGTCATAAAATCCCACTGCCTTTTCGCAAATTTCATCAGTCGTATTTGCTTGGAGCACTCGCGATAAATAGATCAATTAGACTTGTGAACTCATAAACGTCACATTCAAACGTAAAGCGTCTCTGTATCTGGATAATGGCCTCCTTGTAAAAGTCTCTTGCTGTTATGTAGACCTTTCTCACCTCCAATTGTGAGATATCTGGACTAAACGAGACCAAGGATGCCAACTCCTCTTCTTCAGTATACCCGAGATAGACCTTCTGAACGTCAATATAATGGCTCTCGTCTGTTACGTCAAGAACCAAAAGATCAGTACAGTTTCTGACGTAGGTTCCATCCATATAGTTTATAGCCAAGGTTGCAATAAGCTTAAGTATTTCCGTCTTCAGCTTATAGAAAATTGGTGACTTCGATTGAAACAATACATTAAAGTCGTTCAAAAGGCCTAGAGCGTAGTCAACAAACATCATTAGAACCTTCATAAAAGGATTTTTCAGAGCACTAAGGCCAAGTTCATTGCCATGGGTGGGGTCATCAAAATTGGCACTAGTGAAATAGAGGGACAATGCGCTCCACTGTTCAAGAATTCTTTGCACACATACATGGAGGGACAGCCACCGGGTTTGTCCAGGGGCTAAAATTTTGTGATCTGGTGTAACCGAGAAATCTTGAAATTCTTTAAGTACTGCAACTCGCTTAGCCCTCATAGGGAAACGACTATGAACGTGGCGACATAAGTCTTCCAGAGTTTTGGTAAGCTTCTTGCAGGCATACGAAGCACAAAGATGAATGGAGTGGCAATTACACTTGACAACTACCACCCACGAATAATTGTCACTGATCAGCTTTGCAACCGAATTGTGACATCCCATCATTGAGTTTATTGTGTCGGCACAGAAACCAGTCCAATTTCGCAGAGGTACTTCGTTTTCTATTGTTTTCAATGGACACTGGTCTGATTGGTGTTTCTCTGAGCACCTCAAACAGACTGACTGACTCTTTAGCTCTGCATTCTTTTTGAGTGTGTTCATATTCCTGGGACTTGTAACACTGAAGGACTCTGCAATAGTACTGATATACAATATACCTCCCTCTTTCTCCCAAAGCACCAAACATTTGGTGCTTGTGTTTATGTTGTTGCACTTTGTCCTTTAGGGAGGATTCCAAATAAAGGTTGAGAGTAGGGGGGATGGAAATTTTGGGTGGGACCAGGTAGACCCTGGTTAGGTAACTGAAGCATTCAACTGCAACTACAATTGTCTAAAGTGTAAGTATGGTAAAACAATCAAGGAAATGCGAAGAATCACCAATACTCACGAGATAATTATAACTTGAAGCAGAAGATATTATACCCAACCGGTTAATTTTGAACTTTGCAATGCTTAGAAGATTTGAATTTCCAAACTATAAGCTCAATCCCGTTTAAAATTTTTCAATATCATACGTTCGCCAGCGTACCATAGTATAAAGGTGCAAAACAATATTAAAATTGTGGAACGAACAGTGAACCTTTCACTAACTCTATTTCGGGTAGATCATGGGAAAAGAAAGATTTTCGGGGAGTTTTCGGGGATTCGGGGAACGACATTTTTTTTCGGGGATTTTTCTCGAATTTCGGGAAAATCCCCGAAAATTCAGGGACAATGGAAGCACTGCGTGTCACAGAGCTTACAAATGGACGATCAGATCTCAATGAAATTTTATATTTAAAAGGATCTTGTGCATCAGAAAGCTTATTTTCAATCCTGACCGGATCCAGTGCCTTTGGGGGGAGTTGGAGGGGGAAATCGGAAATTTTGGAAAATGTGAAAATTGAGGTATCTTTTTCTTACGAATGGGTAATCGGATCTTAACGAAACTTGATATATAGAAATATCAGATCTCAATGGAATTTGATATTTAAAAGGATCTTGTGCATCAGAAAGCTTATTTTAAATCCTGACCGGATCCGGTGCCTTTGGGGGGAGTTGGAGGGGGAAATCGGAAATCTTGGAAAATGTGAAAATTGAGGTATCTTTTTCTTACGAATGGGTAATCGGATCTTAATGAAACTTGATATATAGAAATATCTTATGTCTCAGATGCTCCATTTTCAATTCGAATCGGATCCAGTGAAATAGAGGGGAAACGGATCCATTTGATCGGATCCATTGGAGAGGGGAAACAGAAATCTTGGAAACCGGAAATCTTGGAAAACGCTTAGAGTGGAAAGATCGGGTTGAAACTTGATGGGAAGAATAAGCACAAGTTTTAGATACGTGATTGACATAATTGGAACAGTTCCACCCTCTTTGGGGTAGTTGGGGGGATTTCCAGTGCTTTGGCGAGTTCGGTGCTTCTGGACGTGCTAGGACGATGAAAATCGATAGGCGTGTCAGGGATTTGCACAAGTTTCCCCCGAATGGACCATCTGGGGGGGGGGGCTGAAGGGAGAGGAAAAAAATTAGAAAAACAGAAATTTTAAATTACGAGTGGGTGGTCGGATCTTAATGAATTTTGATATTTAGAAGGACCTCGTGTGTCAGAGCTCTTATTTTAAATCCCGACCGGTATTAAGCCTCTGCTTTTTCTATTAAATCAATCTCTTGATTCTTAGAATTTCGCTAGAGCTCATGCCATACGAGCTCTTGGCTCTTCCGACCTCGTCAAGAGTGCCATATGAGCTCATAGCTCTTTTTTTTGTATATTCCTATATTTTTAAGTTGTGTATTTAAGCGTATAATTCGATAAGTTCCTTGGTATTTTGGAAGGTTTTCGAGCTCCTCAATGGGGCTAGCTTTGGGCTACATACGCCAATTCACCTTTTTTCAAATTTGTTATGTTTAGCAACCTGAACCAATTGTTGATGAAAAATAAGGTCACTTTGCGTATTAGCAAATCCAAATAAAGCAAATTTGAGAGAAAAAACAATTAACAAATCGTCGATTTGCCAATTCAACAGATTGCTACAGCAAACTAAACTGATTCCTTTAAAAATTAAATAAAAAAACAAGTTTTATTTTCAACTGAAAGTAAGGAGCAAGATTAAAACTTAAAACGAACAGAAGTTATTAAGTATGTGAAGGGGGTTGGGTACTTGTCTATTATTCAGAACACACTCAATGAGTGAAGTTAGGTTCTTTCGGGAAACATCAATTCAGAACACACTCAAGAATTTTGCTGAGGAAATCTGGTTTCATAGCCACAAAAACAAAACTCAATTTAGTTTGCTACGCATAGGGATAGAAGATAGTGTCTGAACATGGATTTTAAAATGAAGATTTGGGATTTGCCAAAGACTGAAAAAGAGGCAATTATATTTTTCCAGGATAAGGGGTTGTTGCCCACAATAAAACAGTGCGTCATGCATTCTGGGTACATAATTCTAAGTTGTAATTTTATAATTTCCCTAATAAAATATTATATTTTCATCATATTTTGTTTTATTTCATTAGGTTTATCAACAGTTTGGGCTATATATTTGCACATTAGGGGGTGGGGTGGGGTGCATTATATCAAATAATTAACTTAACCTAACCACCTCTTCACTTATTGAGTGTGTTCTGAATAATACACAAGTATCGGGGGTTGTCACCTCCTCAGCACCTATCTCTTTTCTAATTTTTTTTAGTACTTTTTAAACAGCTTCTTACCTTTTTTTAAAGAGTTTCCGTTGCTATTTAGCCGAGTCGCTCCTTACGTATAGTTCGTTACCACGAGTTGTTTGATCAAATATAATTGAAAAGAATTTTTTACGGTAATTCTATGATGCTTATGTAAGAAACCAATTTATATTTTGAATCAACATAATAAGCTGATTCTTTTAATATAACTTGATTCTTTTAATCTTTTAATATCGTTTTGGATTTCCGTTTTTTAGGGTTTCGGTTGCTATTGAGCCGCCTCGTTCCTTACATTCAGTTCGTTACAAAAACTGTTTGATTATCAATTGACGTTTAAAAAAAAAATTCAGTTGTCAAATTTCAATACTTCAAATGAAATGGAACAAAAAATATTCTTTTTAAAAAGGAAAAAAAAATGAAATGTCTCAGTTCTTTCTATTCTAAGAAATTGATTGTTTTTTTTCTATAAATTCGATCAATGTCCTGATTGAAATTAGTTTCGGAGTAAGGTTCATTAACTTCTCAGATTAGATTATGTGAAAAACGTGAAAACCCACAAAAACAGACAGTATTTAGTTTTCCTACGTTGACAGTGGGCAAGGATGGAAAGGGGAAGGGGCTTGAGGTCGTGCCTCAGTCAGGTTCTCAAAAATTACTTGGGGAAATTGAAAGGGGCAAATACGAGAGATAAAGCCAAAAAGCCAATAATTAAAAAATGTAATTAGTTCTGTAAAGAATCTTGAGGTTTTCTGGTCGGAAAGTTAGGGAAGTGGAAGCGAAGCTCTCCACTCGTGGTCATGCCTTGCCTGTCTCTTAACCAAAACTTTCTATGATATTTTGCATTTAAATTCTGCTCTCTCCTAACATCATCCCGCTGAGATATTTTGTACTTGCGTATGGACTCGTACACCCTGCCCCAAAATATCATAATTAGCGTGATTTGTCTTGTAGTTCATTAAAATTGTCCCTATTCTCCATGCATTTACCTCAAAAGGTTTCCTATCATATTGAAACCATTGATGTCACAATTGGTCAATTTTTACAAATTTCGTGTCCAAACTTCAGATATGGTGACCTTTTTTTAAAATCTTCATTGGCAAAACAATTTTAGCCAGACGGTTTTTTTGGCACTAATGATAGAAACACCGACATTGTTCTGGAAGAAATCTTGTATCGAAATTTGGCATTATTAAATTTGCATTTCAGTTTTGAAGATTCGTCCCAAGAAATAAGCTCTGCATACTATATATATATATATATATATATATATATATATATATATATATATATATATATATATATATATATATATATATATATATATCATGAAAAGAAAAATCACCAATGCAACAGCACAAACACAAAATATATATATATATATATATATATATATATATATATATATATATTTGCTTAAACTTTTAGGCTATAAATAATTGTTGCTACACTAAAACACAAAAGATCCGAGTGCAAAATTATTCATTAACATCTCCAGGTTAGCTGTCATTGTCTTTTACACTGGGCCCAGGAAACCAGTCCTCTTAAAACGTTTACCACCCACAGCCGATAACAAGGAATCTTGTTGCTTAATGTGAATCAAATATTATTAAGGTACAATGATGACCCCCTTTCATTCTTTCTATGATCCCGAACAGCTCCAAGAACTTCAACGAAATTTCGTTAAGAAAAAATACCGAAGGATATCTTTCGAAGTTTCGAGAAGTGATTACCCCTAACCATCTGAAGCAGTTTCATCTGAGTTGTCTTGCCTTTATTGTCTAGCTCGTGTTACTAATTCGGAAGAGAAACGACCACAACAATCCAATATTAAAAGCCTTTGCCTGCTTTGGCCCGGAAGTTGCACGTGAAGGAAGGCTTGACACCGTCGTTAGCCTGCTGGCCGTTTCTCACACCGTCTTGGGGAATCAGAACCAGAGATCGAGAAAGCATGAAACAACCTTGAATACAAATGGTTGTTGGTCTCTTAGGATAAGGCAGAGATGCATAGAATTATTGGTACTGAGTTAGGTTCTACTTTCTGGAAATTATTGGCAAGTCTTAAAAATCCGCGTGACAAAGCAATGTATGGCGATCTAGGCTATTTTATGTTGAATTTACGTGCACTTCCGCATTCAAATGCAGCTGAAGAAAGACAATTCCCGCTTCTATCAAACATCAAGACACGATTCAGAAATAGACCTCTGCTTTCAATTATGCACCCTAGCGGTGACCAAGTTGACCAAGTTGGTAGAAAATCTGGACAATCCTCTCAGAGCTGCAAAAAATCTTCTTGAAACAGCACAAAAATGTAACAATTGCTGCCGTTGTTCAGGAATCACGTTCTGGTTAGAATCGGATGGTGAAAAGCTTAAAAATTTATTAACGAAATATTTCAAAATGTTCCTGACTTTGACAATTACCATATTATCAAATTTTGATCTCCTTTCTGAAGTAGGTCTGAATATTGTTTTCTTCTTTCTAACTTCTCCACATTCCTCTCTGAATAATTCCTGTTCCTGTGGAGTGTCATTTAAAAATAATTTAATAAAGTTAATGACGTTTACATATGTTTGTAGATTTAGAAAACGATCTCAAAAGTGAAAAATTTTTTGTGTGTGTTAATTTTATTGATGTGTTGTCAAATGCTGGTCTTTTATCTGAAGTGAAAGTTTTGTTTGTAGGAAGATATTATTTGAATGTGTAGCCACTATTCAAAATGGGTTGAGGTTTAGTCAAAATTGATCCGAGGTTCTAGGTCTCCCCACTCAAAGCAGTGTAATCCATTGAGCTTTTATTGCATAACGGGGAATTGCATGTGCTGAGATGCGCCTTTCCTTCCAAGCTGGACAATATTGTCGATATCTTCAGTTTGAAAAATATTTAAGCCATATGATTATTTAAAATAGACGTCTTCTGAACCTTTATTCAATTATTTGCAAGTGAAGGCATTAAAAAAATTAGACTCGTGTTGACAGTTGCTAATAATGCTATTGCACGGTGCGGGAAACCTGACTAATCGCATCAATAAGTTCGTGATAACGAACTGTAAGTAAGGAAACCCGGCTGAATAGTAACCAGAACTCTTAAAAACGGAATTTTCATACAAATAGACACATCAAAAGAATCGGATTTTTATGTGAATTTTAATAAACTAAGTTTCATCAAGTTTTGCCTTATTTTGAAAAAGGGGGAACACCCCCTTAAAGTCATAGAATCTTAACGAAAATTACACCATCAGATTCAGTGTATCAGAGAACCCCGACTGTAGAGGTTTCAAGCTCCTATCTGTAAAATGCGGAATTTTGTATTGTTTTGCTAGAAGAAAGATCACGGATGTTTGTTCGTTTGTCTTTTTCCAGGGGTGATCGTATCGATCCAGCGGTCCTAGAATGTCGCAAGAGAGTTCATTCGAACGGAATTTAAAAGTTCTACTGACTTTATAAAGTGACCAAAAAAGGAGGGCAACTAGGCCCCCTCAAACGCTGATTTTTTTTCCAAAGTCATCAGATCAAAATTTTGAGATGTCCACTTGTTCAACATAGCCGAAAAATCCAATAACTATGCCTTTGAGGAAGACTTAATCCTTCAAATTCCCCGGGGGGAAGGGCCGCAAGACATTAACTTTGCCCATTGTTTACACATAGTATTGGTTATTGGGAAGAATACAGACATTTTCTGGGGGATTTTTTCTCATGGGGGAGGGAGTCAGGGGGAGAGAGTTATGTGGTTGGATCTTTCCATGGAGAAATTTTTCACAAGGGAAGAGCATTTCCATGAAGGGAGCACTGGATTTCCCAGAATTGTTTAAAAAAAAGAAATTAAATAAAAAACAAAACAAAACAAGTTTATTCAGCTGAGAGTAAGGAGCAGCATTAAAACTTAAAACGATCAAAAATTACTACGTATATGAGGGGGTTCGCCCCCTCGTCAGTATCTTGCTCTTGACGCTAAAATATTTTTAGTAACTTCAAACGAGCTATTTGTTTTAATTAAAAGGCTTTTGGGATTCGGGGGACATTCTTAAAGAGTTGGAATAAAATTTGAACTTTAGCATAAAGAGCAAGGTCTTTACGAGGGGGTGAACCCCCTAATATTATGTATATGAGGCAGTTTCTTCCCCTTGTCAGTATCTCGCTCTTTACGCTAAAGTTAGAATTTTGTTAGATAATGGCCGATATAAACAATAATTTGTTTGTGTTATATTTCGGTCAATCTTGGGATTTAATGTTATCTCAACTAGCTTTTAACTATGATTTTTATGTGAAAATAAACCGAAGATATTGTATGTTTTCATCTTGTGGTTGTTTTTAAATAAAAATACAAGTTTTCTCCAACTGAAAGTAAGGAACAACATTAAAACTTAAAAAGAACATAAATTATTACGTATATGAGGGTTTGTCCCCATCTCAGTACCTCACTGTTTACGCTAATGTTTGACTTTTTGTTCCAATTACTTAAGAATGACTCCAGAGTAAATTTGCCCTATTTTTGAAGAAAGGGGGAAAAACCCCCTAACAGTCATAGAATCTTAATTAAAATCACACTATCCGATTCAGCGTATCTGAGACCCCGACTGTAGAGGTTTCAAGTCCTATCTGCAAAAATTTGGAATTTTGTATTTTTTGCCCGAAGAAATATCGCGGATGTTGATTAATTCAAAACTTAAAACTTAGCGATACTAAAAATTAAAACGAACAGAAATTATTCCGTCTATGGAAGGAGCTGTCCCCTCCTCAATGCCTCGCTCTTTAAAGTGTAATATACGCAATCATTTCTGTTCGTTTTTAAGTTTTTATGTTACTCCTTGCTTTCAGTTGAAAAAAAAACATAGTTTTATTTTAGTTTGATTGTTTTTTAAATGATGCCGGGATATCTGGCTTAACCTCCACGGAAAAACCCCCT
This sequence comes from Artemia franciscana, assembly GCF_032884065.1. Classification (NCBI taxonomy): domain Eukaryota; kingdom Metazoa; phylum Arthropoda; class Branchiopoda; order Anostraca; family Artemiidae; genus Artemia; species Artemia franciscana. The sequence continues at coordinate 2,625,697 of NC_088864.1, forward strand.
TTCCCCCAGAAATATCGTTTGGACAATGCAATCTCGGTGAAAATTTACCTTGGACGATTACCTTCAACATCTCTACAAGTAAAATTTAGTCGGGAAAGAGAAACCAAGACATAAAAAAGAATTGTAAAAATACTGACAATTCCCCCAGTGAAAAATTTCCCCTGAAAAGTTCACCCCCTAGAAACTTCCCTCGAATGAAAATGTCTCCGTGGAAATTCCCCAGAGCAGAAAATTTGCCCGTATCGCTCCTTGTTTAGCCTACCGTTAGTCACCGCGAACTCTTTGAAAATAAGGAGCAATATTAAACCTTAAAACGAACAAAAATTATTCCGAATACGGGGGGGGGGACTGTACCCTCATCAATTCGTGACTTTTTACGCTAAAGTTTTTAGTAGTTTAAGAAAGTTTCTTGTTCCAATTAAACGGGAATGGTGTTTCAGAAGTCGTTCTTAAAGAATTGAGAAAAAAAGCTTTAGCATAAAGGGTGAGGGTTTAAGGATAGATAGCTCCCCTCGTGTTTAAGACAAATTCTGTTTATTTTAAACAGATTTATTTAAACAGACAGAAATTTATTTATTTTTAATGTTGCTCCTTGCTTTCATATGAAAAAAAATGTTCAATTTAGTTTCTAATTGCTTTTCAAATAATGCCAGGGAATACGCCTCTCCTTCGATGGAAATTCCTACCGTGTAAATCTTTCTCCTCCCAAATTGAGTTCCCTCCAGGAAACTCCATTCTCATTGAAAAGTCTTCTTGGAAAATTTCCTGTGAACAATTCCCCCTAGAAAACTCATTACTTCTTCAAATTACGTCTAAAATCCTCTCCTCTCCCTCCTCCGCAAAATTTGCCCTGGAGGTTAACGCTTCCCTAATAGAATTTTTTCCCCGAATAAAGTACTTCTAGAAAGTTTCTCCCGTGGTAGATCCCCTCCAGGCGAAAATCCTCACAAACTATTCTAGCCATGCAGACGATTTCCCCTGACAGTTATCTTAGAACATCTCTGTATACTAAATTGAATCACTAAAGAGAAAGCCAAATAATAAACAAATTCCATATTGAAATTCTGTTGCATACAAAATTATTAAAATTCTTTCATAAAAGATTTTTACCCTAGTCATAGTTTTGGGACTTTTTACCTGTGCTGAATAATACTGTGCTGAATGTGCTGAGTTACCATATGAATGTGCTGAAAAAATATTGAACTATGTAAGTAATGAAGATTTGAAAAATTTGATAGATGCTTTTGAGCCTGATTGTAGCAGTTAAAAAGGAATAGTATAATTAAGTATTCTCATATAAAGTTATATTTGTGCAATTTAACTGTAATTGTGTGTGCAAGTTTTAAAAGATTTTAAGCGTCATGTTCAGGGAATAAAGGTATACACAGTGAACTCAGAGATGAACAAGTTTAAATAAGGCGTAAAGCTTGGAATTAGAATTTGAAAATCATTTATTAAAAGAGGAAAAGAAGAGATGAGTTATAAGAGCTATGTGTACTGCGATCAATATAGTTGAGAGTATTTCTCTATATAAATTTTATTATATTTTTTTTTCATATATTACACGGTATAGTATATTCAAAATCTTTTTTGCCTGAAAAAACAATTTGGTAGATAGATCACAATATAGGACTCACTGTTCAGAAAGGTGAGTAGAATATAAGCAGTAGTAGAAAGGAAAACACCTAATTATTGTTTTTGTGAAACAAAAGGAAGCTATTGTTTGTCGATAAAGCTGTCAGGCATCTTAAAAAGACAATAACCACTAGTATGTATTATTACAAAGCTACATCGTAAGCAGCGCAATAGCGATGCCTATGTAAAGAACGATTTTGGCACAATATATTCTTATTATTTTTTGAGCTCAAATGAGCAAAAACTAACATGAGTAGGACTTACAACCCCTGTGGCTTCTCGAGGCCAGAACATAATTTGCACTTTACTGACAAAAATACAAATGAATGTGGGTTGTCACTCTAATATACATATGCTGATATTTATTCCTTAGAGTTTTATTTATTTTTTAAAGATGAAAATGTGAAAACTTTTTTTTTAGTAGAATACGAACTGTATTTTGTCCTTCAGAAGCCATGGGGGTTGTCAGCCCTACTCGTGTTAATTTTTGCTCTTTTTGAGTTTCAATCGGTTATTTATTGTAATTTCTGTTCGTTTTGGGTCTCATTTATTTATTAAGGGTCATTTGTGGTAGTTTTACGCTTTGTAGATTATTTGATTTAATTTTTGCTCATTTTTCTGTGCTTTTGTTTTAAAAAACTTATTTCGTGGACAAAGATTCTTAAATTAATTTTGATAAAAACTAGCATAAAACTTGAAAGTAGGTTGAAATTGGATTTGATGATCATTCGAAAAGATAATTAAAAGTTCTAGTGCCCTTTTTAAATGACCAAAGTTTCATCAAGCTTAGTCTTACCCGTCAAAAATTACTGAGAATATTTGTCTTATTTTCGAAAGAAGGGGGAAACATCCCCTAAAAGTCACAGAATCTTAATGAAAATCACATCATTAGATTTAGCATATCAGAGAATTCTACTGTAGAAGTTTCAAGCTCCTATCTGCAAAAATGTGGAATTTTGTATTTTTGGCCAGAAAAAAGATCAGAGATACGCGTTTTTTTGTTTTTTTCTTTTTCCCCGGGGTGATTGTAACGACACAGTGATCCTAGAATGTCGCGAGAGGGCTCATTTTAACGGAAATTAATATTTCTAGTGCCCTTTTTAAGTGATCGGAAAAATTGATGGGCAACTAGCCCCCCTCCCAAGCTATTTTTTTTCCTGTTACCGGATCAAAATTTTCAGATAGCCATTTTGTTCAACATAGTCAAAAAATCTAATAACCATGTCTTTGAGGACGACTTTATCCCCCATAGTCCCCGGGGGAGGAGATGCAAGTTTTGAACTTTGCCCACTATTTACATATAGTATTGGTTATTGAGAAGTATACTGACGTTTTTTCTAGTGGTAGGGGGGTCGGGGAAGGGGTTATGTAAGAGGATCTTTCCATGGAGAAAGAGAGTTTACGTGAAGGGGGTGCTAAGTGTTCCAGCGTTATATAAAATACAATGAGAAATTAATTTTAAAAAACAAGTTTTTTCAACTGAAAGTAAAAGCAAATTTAAAACTTAAAATGAACAGAAGTTATAACGTATATGAGGGGGTTGGTCCCCTCTTCAATACCTCGCTCTTTACGCTCAGGTGTTTTTAGTAATTTCAAAAGAACTATTTATTCTAATTAAACAGCCTTTGTGATTCAGGGGAAATTCTTAAGGAATTGGAATAAAATTTGGATTACAATAGTATTCAACTAGTTACAAAAAGGTCTTTGAGGCAAGCTGCCAAAAAAGCAAAATTAGCTTTGAAAACTTGTATTTAATTATTTTTGTTCTGTTAGGTTTGAATGAATTTTGTCGTCTCACATCATTTTATTTATCAGTCCTGGTTTAAGTTAGTTGAAGTAAGGATACAAGGGCTGTTTTAAAAAGTCTTATAAAAACTTTTTAGTTTTAATTTTCACATTTTGATTTGATTTTGAAAGTTCTTATAAAGTTCTTATATTAAGTTCTTATATATATATATATATATATATATATATATATATATATATATATATATATATATATATATATATATATATATATATTCTGGTGTTCTGCTGGAGACGGCCCTTGGACATAGGGACCGAAATATTCACTGAATTGAATTCCAATGTCTTGGAAACCATTTCCCTATTATTATTGGCAAGTCTTAAAAATCCGCGTGACAAAGCAATGTATGGCGATCTAGGCTATTTTATGTTGAATTTACCTTCACTTCCGCATTCAAATGCAGCCGAAGAAAGACAATTCCCGCTTCTATCAAACATCAAGACACGATTCAGAAATAGACCTCTGCTTTCAATTATGCACCCTAGCGGTGACCAAGTTGACCAAGTTGGCAATCGGTGACCAAGTTGGTAGAAAATCTGGACAATCCTCTCAGAGCTGCAAAAAATCTTCTTGAAACAGCACAAAAATGTAACAATTGCTGCCGTTGTTCAGGAATCACGTTCTGGTTAGAATCGGATGGTGAAATCGGTGACAATCGGCGACCAAGTTGGTAGAAAATGTGGACAATCCTCTCAGAGCTGCAAAAAATCTTCTTGAAACAGCACAAAAATGTAACAATTGCTGCCGTTGTTCAGGAATAACGTTCTGGTTAGAATCGGATGGTGAAATCGGTGACAATCGGGACCAAGGCAATCGGCGACCAAGTTGGTAGAAAATGTGGACAATCCTCTCAGAGCTGCAAAAAATCTTCTTGAAACAGCACAAAAATGTAACAATTGCTGCCGTTGTTCAGGAATCACGTTCTGGTTAGAATCGGATGGTGAAAAGCTTAAAAATTTATTAACGAAATATTTCAAAATGTTCCGGACTTTGACAATTACCATATTATCAAATTTTGATCTCCTTTCTGAAGTAGGTCTGAATATTGTTTTCTTCTTTCTAACTTCTCCACATTCCTCTCTGAATAATTCCTGTTCCTGTGGAGTGTCATTTTAAAATAATTTAATAAAGTTAATGACGTTTACATATGTTTGTAGATTTAGAAAACGATCTCAAAAGTGAAAAATTTTTTGTGTATTAATTTTATTGATGTGTTGTCAAATGCTGGTCTTTTATCTGAAGTGAAAGTTTTGTTTGTAGGAAGATATTATTTGAATGTGTAGCCACTATTCAAAATGGGTTGAGGTTTAGTCAAAATTGATCCGAGGTTCTAGGTCTCCCCACTCAAAGCAGTGTAATTCATTGAGCTTTTATTGCATAACGGGGAATTGCATGTGCTGAGATGCGCCTTTCCTTCCAAGCTGGACAATATTGTCGATATCTTCAGTTTGAAAAGTATTTAAGCCATATGATTATTTAAAATAGACGTCTTCTGAACCTTTATTCAATTATTTGCAAGTGAAGGCATTAAAAAAATTAGACTCGTGTTGACAGTTGCTAATAATGCTATTGCACGGTGCGGGAAACCTGACTAATCGCATCAATAAGTTCGTGATAACGAACTGTAAGTAAGGAAACCCGGCTGAATAGTAACCAGAACTCTTAAAAACGGAATTTTCATACAAATAGACACATCAAAAGAATCGGATTTTTATGTGAATTTTAATAAACCAAGTTTCATCAAGTTTTGCCTTATTTTGAAAAAGGGGGAACACCCCCTTAAAGTCATAGAATCTTAACGAAAATTACACCATCAGATTCAGTGTATCAGAGAACCCCGACTGTAGAGGTTTCAAGCTCCTATCTGTAAAATGCGGAATTTTGTATTGTTTTGTTAGAAGAAAGATCACGGATGTTTGTTCGTTTGTCTTTTTCCAGGGGTGATCGTATCGATCCAGCGGTCCTAGAATGTCGCAAGAGAGTTCATTCGAACGGAAATTAAAAGTTCTACTGACTTTATAAAGTGACCAAAAAAGGAGGGCAACTAGGCCCCCTCAAACGCTGATTTTTTTCCAAAGTCATCAGATCAAAATTTTGAGATGTCCACTTGTTCAACATAACCGAAAAATCCAATAACTATGCCTTTGAGGAAGACCTAATCCTTCAAATTCCCCGGGGGGAAGGGCCGCAAGACATTAACTTTGCCCATTGTTTACACATAGTATTGGTTATTGGGAAGAATACAGACATTTTCTGGGGGATTTTTTCTCATGGGGGAGGGAGTCAGGGGGAGAGAGTTATGTGGTTGGATCTTTCCATGGAGAAATTTTTCACAAGGGAAGAGCATTTCCATGAAGGGAGCACTGGATTTCCCAGAATTGTTTAAAAAAAAAGAAATTAAATAAAAAACAAAACAAAACAAGTTTATTCAGCTGAGAGTAAGGAGCAGCATTAAAACTTAAAACGAACAAAAATTACTACGTATATGAGGGGGTTCGCCCCCTCGTCAGTATCTTGCTCTTGACGCTAAAATATTTTTAGTAACTTCAAACGAGCTATTTGTTTTAATTAAAAGGCTTTTGGGATTCGGGGGACATTCTTAAAGAGTTGGAATAAAATTTGAACTTTAGCATAAAGAGCAAGGTCTTTACGAGGGGGTGAACCCCCTAATATTATGTATATGAGGCAGTTTCTTCCCCTTGTCAGTATCTCGCTCTTTACGCTAAAGTTAGAATTTTGTTAGATAATGGCCGATATAAACAATAATTTGTTTGTGTTATATTTCGGTCAATCTTGGGATTTAATGTTATCTCAACTAGCTTTTAACTATGATTTTTATGTGAAAATAAACCGAAGATATTGTATGTTTTCATCTTGTGGTTGTTTTTAAATAAAAATACAAGTTTTCTCCAACTGAAAGTAAGGAACAACATTAAAACTTAAAAAGAACATAAATTATTACGTATATAAGGGTTTGTCCCCATCTCAGTACCTCACTGTTTACGCTAATGTTTGACTTTTTGTTCCAATTACTTAAGAATGACTCCAGAGTAAATTTGCCCTATTTTTGAAGAAAGGGGGAAAAACCCCCTAACAGTCATAGAATCTTAATTAAAATCACACTATCCGATTCAACGTATCAGAGACCCCGACTGTAGAGGTTTCAAGTCCTATCTGCAAAAATTTGGAATTTTGTATTTTTTGCCCGAAGAAATATCGCGGATGTTGATTAATTTAAAACTTAAAACTTAGCGATACTAAAAATTAAAACGAACAGAAATTATTCCGTCTATGGAAGGAGCTGTCCCCTCCTCAATGCCTCGCTCTTTAAAGTGTAATATACGCAATCATTTCTGTTCGTTTTTAAGTTTTTATGTTACTCCTTGCTTTCAGTTGAAAAAAAAACATAGTTTTATTTTAGTTTGATTGTTTTTTAAATGATGCCGGGATATCTGGCTTAACCTCCACGGAAAAACCCCCTTTCCCCCAGAAATATCGTTTGGACAATGCAATCTCGATGAAAATTTACCTTGGACGATTACCTTTAACATCTCTACAAGTAAAATTTAGTCGGGAAAGAGAAACCAAGACATAAAAAAGAATTGTAAAAATACTGGCAATTCCCCCAGTGAAAAATTTCCCCTGAAAAGTTCACCCCCTAGAAACTTCCATCGAATGAAAATGTCTCCGTGGAAATTCCCCAGAGCAGAAAATTTGCCCATATCGTTCCTTGTTTAGCCTACCGTTAGTCACCGCGAACTCTTTGAAAATAAGGAGCAATATTAAACCTTAAAACGAACAAAAATTATTCCGAATACGGGGGGGGGGGACTGTACCCTCATCAATTCGTGACTTTTTACGCTAAAGTTTTTAGTAGTTTAAGAAAGTTTCTTGTTCCAATTAAACGGGAATGGTGTTTCAGAAGTCGTTCTTAAAGAATTGAGAAAAAAAGCTTTAGCATAAAGGGTGAGGGTTTAAGGAGAGATAGCTCCCCTCGTGTTTAAGACAAATTCTGTTTATTTTAAACAGATTTATTTAAACAGACAGAAATTTATTTATTTTTAATGTTGCTCCTTGCTTTCATATGAAAAAAAAATGTTCAATTTAGTTTCTAATTGCTTTTCAAATAATGCCAGGGAATACGCCTCTCCTTCGATGGAAATTCCTACCGTGTAAATCTTTCTCCTCCCAAATTGAGTTCCCTCCAGGAAACTCCATTCTCATTGAAAAGTCTTCTTGGAAAATTTCCTATGAACAATTCCCCCTAGAAAACTCATTACTTCTTCAAATTACGTCTAAAATCCTCTCCTCTCCCTCCTCCGCAAAATTTGCCCTGGAGGTTAACGCTTCCCTAATAGAATTTTTTCCCCGAATAAAGTACTTCTAGAAAGTTTCTCCCGTGGTAGATCCCCTCCAGGCGAAAATCCTCACAAACTATTCTAGCCATGCAGACGATTTCCCCTGACAGTTATCTTAGAACATCTCTGTATACTAAATTGAATCACTAAAGAGAAAGCCAAATAATAAACAAATTCCATATTGAAATTCTGTTGCATACAAAATTATTAAAATTTTTTCATAAAAGATTTTTACCCTAGTCATAGTTTTGGGACTTTTTACCTGTGCTGAATAATATGCCCTTCTCAAAATTTTGATCGGATGTCTCTGGGGCAAAAGGGGGTGTGGAAAGAGGGCTACTCAAGTTGTTGTACTGCTTGGGATGAGCTAATTTTAAGTTGCCCTCATTAAAAAAAAGATTTAGAACTTTGATTTCCGTTTGAATGAGCCTTTCCTGATCTTATAGGATCATCGAGTTGACGCCATCACCCATGAAAACAAAACAAAACACGCATCCATGATCTTTCTTCTGGCAAGACAGGTGTCTGAAATGTATACCGCAGGGTTTTATGATATGCTGCATCTGATGATATGATTATCATTACGGTCCCTTGACTTTTTGGAGGCGTTTCCTTCTTTTTCGATAATTGTATTGTGTAAATACATATTTCATGAATGTTTAAATTCAATAAACTTCATCCACTACCATTTTATTAGGTTTGGGCCTTAGGCTATATTGGAGAGAGTGAGACTCTTTTCAAGTCAATTATATTATGTATCTTTCAAAAGTAGTGCAAATAAATTGTGAGCTGATGAAATGAGTTCTTTTGATAAATAATATAATTATGTAATTAACACATACCGGTACCATTATTACCTATGATATATGTGTAACTTTCTCTCTAAACAAAAATTGTAAAATTTACAGAATTGATGATGTGGAGGGAGGTGGCAAAATCTACATCCGCCCCCTCCCCCGCCCAGCCAGAGAAAAACTATATGTTGCTCTGGGTAGCAGTAATAGTAGTAGTAGTAGTAAAGAAAAATTTATACTTCGAGTAGTGCGTTCTTGTATTTGTCATAATAACATCAACAGCGACACACTAAAAAAGACAATTTAATGTAACAAGGCTAATCGTGGTTTACAAATAAGAGGGGCCTACTCCTACAACCACCCTAACTTTCTATGCAGTTGGAACAATATTGGTTTTGGACAGTGTTTTTAGTGTGTCAAAACAACAACTGAAAAAAATACAAAAAGAATTACCGTGGTAATCAAGATGACTGGAAAGTACTCATGAAAATGCTGAATTTTTAATATAGAAAAAAAATTAAGCAGAAATGTTGCAAATATATTTGATTTTCATTATAGTACAACTGAGACTACCGTGTTATTTTATTTGTTTTATTAATTAAACCAATAACAAAAAATTAATAATTGATTATTTTATATTATTAGTCAACTAGATTATTGAGCTCTGATCCTCGGTTCCAAATGATAAAATTGCAATAAAGAATTCCAAAGAAATTAGAACCTCATAAGAAGGGTAGTGAGAAGCAAGAAAAACGTTTTCTTGGTTCTCAAATATGGCAGGCCTTGCTACCGTGGCCCCTCCCAGAGGTCTGTTTAATGACTTGAAACTCATGAGATCAGTTAAATCACTCTTAAATAAAGCTTGACCTACGTCAAAATTGTTCTACGCATCTATAAGCAAATTTGTTTCTATTCCTTGATAGTTTTGACCACCTCTTGTTTCCCTGCCTCTAATTGATAACTTATAGACATGTAAGCAGACATATTAAGACAGACTTCAAAGGATAACATCTTTAAGGAAGATTTTACATAGTCATATATAAATATACTACTTATCTAATATATAAATATTATACTTTTAAAATAAATATTATATTTATATAATATAAAGTTATTTTCTTTCAGGGGGAATCAAGAAAGTTCATCTAGAGAAGAGGATTTAATTCAAGGGCCGAAGTTTTAACCATTAATACCCCAAAAATTGTTAACAGGGAGTGGAGTAGCCTTGCAAGATAACTATGATGTTAACTACAGTTTAATTCGTGCAGTTCGTGAAGGAGAACTTGAAAGAACGAGGGAGCTAATTAATTTGTTTGGGCTCTCGTACTCAAAAGGATGGTCAGAAGGATAAATATTACTTCGTGATGCTTTGTTCAACAGAAAAATAGAAATCACTAAATCACTTTTAAATTACGGGTGTAAAGTAAACATCAAAAACACCATGCCTTCTGACACGCCACTTCATTTGGCTGTTGCTAGTAGTGATACAGATGTTGTTGAAATGATTCTAGACAAAGGAGCTAGGATTAATGCAGTAAACACACTGGGAGAAACTCCTCTACACTGCGCGATAAAAAACAGTGATAAAAATGTTGAAATGACAAAATTACTTCTAAAGTATGGAAGTAATGTTAACGTAAGAACAAATTATGGTGCAAGTCCACTTCATTTAGCAGCTTCTAGAAGATGCCCACAAACTATTGATTATCTTTTGACGCATGGGGCTAATGTTAATGCAATAGAAGATAATGGTGCAAGTCCGCTTCATTTAGCAGCTTCTGGAGGATGCTCTCAAACTGTTGATTATCTTCTCAAATATGGAGCCCATGTTGATTGTGTGTATACTTGTACAAGGCACAAAGGATATACACCACTGCATTGCGCTGCTGAAAAAGGCATTACAGAAGTTGTTCAGCTACTTTTAGATAGTGGTGCTAACGTTGATGCTAAAGGGGAAGATAGCAACACCCCTCTTCATATTGCTGTTTTTAGGGGAAAAGAGAATATTGTCGAACTCCTTTTACGGTATGGAGCTACAGTTGACAATCAGGATAAAAATGGCAAAACTGCACTACGCCTCGCTGTTGAAAACGCCTACGCCTACGCCTCGCCGTTACCAACTATTGAGGATATTTTGAAGTACAGACCAGATATTAATAACCAAAGCAACAGAGAATGTCTTAAAATTGCAGTGCGTGGCTATGCTAGATGGTTTAAAGAGGTTGTTGAGGCTCTTCTAAGATATGGTTTTAGTGTAAACCCTGAAGATACAAATAACACAGAGTTTTTGCATGCTGCTTTTGAAAAAGGATATGTCAAGATCGTTGAAGACTTTTTAAAGTATGGTGCCAATGTTAATACGCTTCTTGGTCCTAGCGGACACGGAAAAGGTTTAACACCCTTACATATTGCAGTTATAAATAAACAAGAAGAAATGGCTAATTTATTGATCAGCAATAAAGCTGATATAAATGCCCGAGATGAAAATGGGAAAACTCCGATATTTTATGCTACCAAGAACGCTGATTTAAAGCTTACAAAGTTCCTTTTAGCTAATGAAGCTAATGTAAAAAACAGTCCTGAGGTTTTGTTCCAAGCTGTTGAAACGGAATGCATGGAAATTGTTAAAGTTCTTTTGAGTTATGATGCTGATGTTAACGCTTCTGATAAATATGGGCAAACAGCATTACACCTTATTGCGTTACAAGATGATGGTTTTTCTGTTGTACGTAAATGCATGGTTTGCAATCCCAGAGGTAATGAAGTTTTAGGTAGAAATTCTCAGGTTAAGGAGGCAATAGCTAAACTGCTTCTAAACAAAGGTGCTGGTGTTGACGCTCGAACTATAAAGGGCGAAACAGCTCTTCATTTTGCCATTCAAAACGAAAATGTAAAAGTTGTTGAAACTATTTTGGAATATAATGCAAATGTTAACCTGGGAACAAAAAATGGTGACATGCCTCTGTGTCTCTCTTCTCTTACAGGAAATGTAGAAATTTGCACAATGCTTCTGAATAAAGGAGCTAATGTAAATGTGAAGAAAAACGGTGGAATTTCTGCACTCCACATTGCAGCTCAAAATCATCACGGGAACATTGTAAAACTGTTGCTAAACTATGGAGCCAGAGTTAACTCTCAAGATAATGATGGCAGAACAGCACTTCACTATGCTTGTTATAATGGGAGTATTGAAACTGTTGAAGAGCTTCTGGAACATGGATCTGACATAAACATTACGAGTAAAAATGGTTGTACAGCTCTTGATGACAATGCTGCCGGGATAAAGTCATTTTATAGTGACCTTAACACCTATGATTCTGATGCTTCTGATTACTTTGATGCTGATCGTGGAATCTATAGGGGGAATATAACTCTTAAACTTATTATTTGCCTTATAGTTAAAATGAAAACGGCAAACTTATATGTAAGTGAAAAAAATATACGATCGGCAAGCACAATAAAGTGCGGTGAAATTACTGAATACATTGATTTAGGTGATGAAGATGAAAGGGAAATTCAGGATCAGTATTTGAGAGAACTAGCAAGTATGAAGAAAGAGAAAATTACTAATTCCAATGTTTCATTTTATGACATTTTGGTAAAAGGAGCAAGCTCATTAGCAGCATATATGAGGAATGAAAATGTAGTGGGAGTTTCAAAAACAGCAAAATATGAAACGCAATTTCCATTTTATGCTAGCATATTAAAAAGTCAATTCAGAAAGGGCATGGAAAGGAATAAGTTACTTGAACCGGCTAATAGATGTTTCAATTCTCTTTTTAACGGTTATACTGAGTTACCATATGAATGTGCTGAAAAAATATTGAACTATGTAAGTAATGAAGACTTGAAAAATTTGATAGATGCTTTTGAGCCTGATTGTAGCAGTTAAAAAGGAATAGTATAATTAAGTATTCTCATATAAAGTTATATTTGTGCAATTTAACTGTAATTGTGTGTGCAAGTTTTAGAAGATTTTAAGCGTCATGTTCAGGGAATAAAGGTATACACAGTGAACTCAGAGATGAACAAGTTTAAATAAGGCGTAAAGCTTGGAATTAGAATTTGAAAATCATTTATTAAAAGAGGAAAAGAAGAGATGAGTTATAAGAGCTATGTGTACTGCGATCAACATAGTTGAGAGCATTTCTCTATATAAATTTTATTGTATTTTTTTTTCATATATTACACGGTATAGTATATTCAAAATCTTTTTGCCTGAAAAAACAATTTGGTAGATAGATCACAATATAGGACTCAACTGTTCAGAAAGGTGAGTAGAATCTAAGCAGTAGTAGAAAGGAAAATACCTAATTATTGTTTTTGTGAAACGAAAGGAAGCTATTGTTTGTCGATAAAGCTGTCAGGCATCAAAGACAATAACCACTAGTATCTATTATTACAAAGCTACATCGTAAGCAGCGCAATAGCGATGCCTATGTAAAGAACGATTTTGGCACAATATATTATTATTATTTTTTTTAGCTCAAACGAGCAAAAACTTACATGAGTAGGACTGACAACCCCTGTGGCTTCTCGAGGCCAGAACATAATTTGCACTTTACTGACGAAAATACAAATGAATGTGGGTTGTCACTCTAATATACATATGCTGATATTTATTCCTTAGAGTTTTATTTATTTTTTAAAGATGAAAATGTGAAAACTTTTTTTTAGTAAAATACGAACTGTATTTTGTCCTTCAGAAGCCATGGGGGTTGTCAGCCCTACTCGTGTTGATTTTTGCTCTTTTCGAGTTTCAATCGGTTATTTATTGTAATTTCTGTTCGTTTTGGGTCTCATTTATTTATTAAGGGTCATTTGTGGTAGGTTTATGCTTTGTAGATTATTTGATTTAAGTTTTGCTCATTTTTCTGTGTTTTTGTCTTACAAAATTATTTCGTGGACAAAGATTCTTAAATTAATTTTGATAAAAACTAGCATAAAACTTGAAAGTAGGTTGAAATTGGATCTGATAATCATTTGAACAGAAATTAAAAGTTCTAGTGCCCTTTTTAAATGACCAAAGTTTCATCAAGCTTAGTCTTACCCGTCAAAAGTTACTGAGAATATTTGTCTTATTTTCGAAAAAAGGGGGAAAATCCCCTAAAAGTCACAGAATTTTAATGAGAATCACATCATTAGATTCAGCATATCAGAGAATTCTACTGTAGAAGTTTCAAGCTCCTATCTGCAAAAATGTGAAATTTTCTATTTTTGGCCAGAAGAATGATCATGGGTGCGCTTTTTTTTCTTTTCCCCCGGTGTGATTGTAACGACACAGTGATCCTAGAATGTCGCGAGAGGGCTCATTTTAACGGAAATTAATATTTCTAGTGCCCTTTTTAAGTGATCGGAAATATTGGTGGGCAACTAGCCCCCCTCCCAATCTAATTTTTTTCCTGTTACCGGATCAAAATTTTGAGATAGCCATTTTGTTCAGCATAGTAAAAAAATCTAATAACCATGTCTTTGAGGACGACTTTATCCCCCATAGTCCCCGGGGGAGGAGATGCAAGTTTTGAACTTTGCCCACTGTTTACATATAGTATTGGTTATTGAGAAGTATACTGACGTTTTTTCTAGTGGTAGAGGGGTCGGGGGAGGGGTTACGTGAGAGGATCTTTCCATGGAGAAAGAGAGTTTACGTGAAGGGGGTGCTAAATTTTCCAGCGTTATATAAAAAACAATGAGAAATAAATTTTTAAAAAACAAGTTTTTTCAACTGAAAGTAAATGGAAATTTAAAACTTAAAATGAACAGAAATTATTATGTATATGAGGGGGTTGGTCCCCTCTTCAATACTTCGTTCTTTACGCTCAGGTGTTTTTAGTAATTTCAAAAGAACTATTTATTTTAATTAAACAGCCTTTGTGATTAAGGGGTCATTCTTAAGGAATTGGAATAAAATTTGGATCATAATAGTGTTCAACTAGTTACAAAAAGGCCTTCGAGGGAAGCTGCCAAAAAAGCAAAATTAGCTTTGAAAACTTGTATTTAATTATTTTTGTTCTGTTTGGTTTGAATGAATTTTGTCGTCTAAAATCATTTTATTTATCAGTCCTGGTTGAGGTTAGTCAAACAGTTCGTGGTAACGAACTGTAGTAAGGAGCGATCCGGCTCAATAGTAACCAAAACTCTAAAAATTGAATTTTGATATCAATAGCTACATCAAAAGAATCGCATTTTAATGCTGATTTTAAATATATAAGTTTCATCAAGTTTAGTCTTAGCCATCAAAAGTTACGAGCCTGAGAAAATTTGACTTATTTAGGAAAATAGGGGGAAACACCCCCTAAAAGTCGTAGGATCTTAACGAAAATGACACCATCAGATTCAACGTATCAGAGAACCATACTGTAGAAGTTTCAAGCTCCTATCTACAAAAATGTGGAATTTTGCATTTTTTGCCAGAAGACAAATCACGGGTGCGTGTTTATTTGTTTGTTTGTTTTTTTTCCCAGGGGTCATCGTATCGACCAAGTGGTCCTAGAATGTCGCAAGAGGGCTCATTCTAACGGAAATGAAAAGTTCTAGTGCCCTTTTTAAGTGACCAAAAAAATTGGAGGGCATCTAGGCCCCCTCCCACGCTCATTTTTTTCCCAAAGTCAACGGATCAAAATTTCGAGATAGCCTTTTTGTTTAGCATAGTCGAAAATCATAATAACTATGTTTTTGGGGATGATTTACTCCCCCACAGTCCCTGGGGGAGGGGTTGCAAGTTACAAACTTCAACCAGTGTTTACATATAATAATGGTTATTGGGAAGTGTACAGACGTTTTCAGGGGGATTTTTTTGGTTTTGGGGGTAGCTTTGAGGGAGGGGGCTATGTGGGAGGATATTTCCTTGGAGAAATATGCCATGGGGGAAAAAAATTCAATGAAAAGGGCGCAGGACGAATCTGGTCACGTTAGAAAAAAACGTCAAATGGGTTCGGAGCCTCTCTATTATGGAGTATAATTTGAAAATGACACAACTATACGAGCGATAAAACATATATACCACAACCATAACTCAACCAACGAAAGAACTGCTAAGAGATAACACAACTATAAAGCGAAAACAGGTGAAAACTAACGGGAAAATAAACGAACTAAGAGGTGGAAGGGGCCCAGAGAAAAAATATAATCCTTTTTCAATTTTTAGCCTAACTTCCGCAAAGGAGTAATAATGTCAGAAGCCCCGAAATACCGAATTATTTTCTTTTCAAACAGTTCGTGGTAAGGAACTGTAGTAAGGGGCGACCCGGCTCAATAGTAAACGAAACTCTAAAAAACGGAATTTTGATGCTAAAAGATACATCAAAAGAATCGAATTTTTACGCTGATTCTAAATATATAAGTTTCAATTAATTTAGTCTTTGTCATCAAAAGTTACGAGCCTGAGAAAATTTTGCCCTATTTTGGAAAAAAGGGGGAAACATCCCCTAAAAATCATAGAATCCTAACGAAAATCACACTATCGCATTCGGTATATCAGAGAACTCTATAGCAAAAATTTCAAGCTCCTATCTAAAAAATGTGGAATTTTGTATTTTTTGCCAGAAGACAAATCACGGGTGCGTGTTTATTTGTTTTTTTTTTTTGTTTTTTTCCCAGGGGTCATCTTATCGACCAAGTGGTCCTAGAATGTCGCGAGAGGGCTCATTCTAACGGAAATGAAAAGTTCTAGTGCCCCTTCTAAGTGACAAAAAAAATTGGAGGGCAAATAGGCCCCCTCCCATGCTCATTTTTTTCCAAAATTCAACAGGTTAAAATTTTAAGATAGCCATTTTGTTCAGCATAGTCGAAAACCATAATAACTATGTCTTTGGGAATGACTTACTCCCCCACAATCCCTGAGGGAGGGGCTGCAAGTTACAAACTTTGACCAGTGTTTACATATAGTAATGGTTATTGGGAAGTGTACAGACGTTTTCAAAGGGATTTTTTGGTTTGGGTGGTGGGGTTGATGGGAGAGGGCTTTGTGGGAGGATCTTTCCTTTGAGGAATATGTCATGGGGGAAGAAAAATTCAATGAAAAGGGCGCAGGATTTTCTAGCATTACTATAAAAAAAACAATTAAATAAACATGAAAACGTTTTTTCAAATGAAAGTAAGGAATAGCATTGAAATTTAAAACGAACAGAGATTATTACGCATATGAGGGGTTCTAAAAATACTTTAGCATAAAGAGCGAGGTATTTAGATGGAAATAAATACCTCGCTCTTTATGCTAAAATATTTTTAGTGATTTCAACTATTTATTCTACGGCCTTTTTGATTCAGGGGTCATTCTTAAAGAATTGGGACAAAACTTACGATTTAGTGTAAAGAGCGAGGTATTAACGAGGGTAAAAACCCCCTCGTACACATAATAAAAATATAAGAATATAAAAGTTTGGTACGTAAGTTAATTCTTAAGTTACGTATATTTTTTACTAATAAAAACGTTCGTTGAATATTAAAAGTTCTAGTAGCCTTTTTAAGTAACCGAAAAATTGGAGGGCAGCTAGGCCTCCTTCCCCACCCCTTATTTCTCAAAATCGTCTGATTAAAACTAAGAGAAAGCCATTTAGCTAAAAAAAATTAATATACTAATTTCATTTCAATAATTTATGTGCGGAGAGCCAAAATCAAACATGCATTAATTCAAAAACGTTCAGAAATTAAATAAAAAAACTAGTTTTTTTAACTGAAAGTAAGGAGCGACATTAAAACTTAAAACAAACAGAAATTACTCCTTATATGAAATGGGTTGTCCCCTCCGCAGTCCCACGCTCTTTACGCTAAAGTTTTTAATTGTTTTAAAAAGTAGAATTGTGGCAAAAAGTCAAACTTTAGCGTCAAGAGCGTGGGACTGCGGAGGGGACAACCCATTTCATATACGGAGTAATTTCTGTTCGTTTTAAGTTTTAATGTCGCTCCTTACTTTCAGTTAAAAAAAAACTATTTTTTTTTTATTTAATTAAAGTAAGGATGCAAGGGCTGTTTTAAAAAGTCTTTTAAAAACTTTTTAGTTTTAAAGATTAAACAAGCAATTGCTAATCTACAGAATGAATTTGTAATTGTGCCAGTGGATAAAGCTAATAATAATGTTGCCATAATTTGTCAGAAGCTGTATTGTGATATCTTAAAAAGGGAGTTATGCACAACTAATGTTTACGAAAAGGTAAATTTAGAGGATGAGAATTTAATTGAAAAGACTGAAGAAATACTTTTTAAAAATTGTAATATTAAAATAAATGACAATGATAAAAAGTTCCCTTTCCTATATTGGACTGTAAAATTTCATAAGAATCCCCCTTAACCGCGGTTTATTGCTGGAGCAGCTAAATGCCTAACCCGCATTGCTGCTACTGACCTCTGTTTAATTTTAAAGGAAATTGTAAATAAACTTAAAACCTATAGTTCTGGTATTAAAAAGTTTTCGAATTTTAATCCGTATTGGAGTGTTAATAATTCACTGCAGGTGATAGAGTCTTTAACAATGGTTTCAGCTAAAAGAATTGTGTCTTTCGATTTTGCGACAATATATACTAATTTATCACTTAATGTAGCGTTAGATATTTTAAAAACTGTTATCAAGAAATCTTTCCTCTTATCTAGTAAAAGGTTCTTAAAAATAGACACTTATAATAAAAAAAGCTATATGGACAAATTGCTTTAATACCACAGTTAACTTGAGATGTTACAGCTTGGATATGATTTTTGAGTTATTAGAATTTGTTTTATACAATACTTATATAAGATTTGGTGGTGATTTGTACAAGCAAATCGTGGGAATTCCCATGGGGGGGGGGGGAATGCCAGCCCATTTATAGCTGACTTGTTTTGAAGTCAACCAGAATATAAATATATGATGGATAAGAATAATCCAAATAATTTAAAACATGTTTTGTCAAATAATAAAAGATATTTAGATGATATTTTGGTCTTAAATTGTAAGGATTTCATTGATATTTCTAAAAATACATATCCATCAGAGCTTACTCTTGAACCTAGTCATGGCGCTGGTCATGAAGATCATTTCTTAGATTTAAATGTTAATATTTCTGATAATAATAAATTAAGTTTTAAAATGTATAATAAAACGGATGATTTTGATTTTGAAGTGATTAGTTTCCCATTCCCTGAAAGTAATATACACTCAAATATCACATATTCTGCGTTTTTCTCACAGTTACTTCGTTGTGCAAGGATTTGTAGTAATTATATTGATTTTAAAAATAGATGTAAAATCTTAAGCCAAAAATTGATATCAAGAAGTTTTTCTGCAAATAAATTAACTTGGCATTTTCAAAAATTTAGTTTTCATTATAACGAACTTTTAAATAAATATCAAAAGAATTATCTGGAAATACTTAAAGAAATATTCAACTAATTTCAGAGGTTCGACAAATGATGATGAAGCGCCATTTATTTTGAATTGTGTTTCTAATAGAGCGGATTTTTTTTTTTAAAATAGCCACATGGTAAAGATGAATTCTATAATTGTTTAGTTCATTAATTTTTTTTTGCAATGTGTTAATATTTGTGATTTGGTAAATTTTATCATATTGAGTTTACCTATTGTTGCTAAAAAGAGGGATATATTAACAGGATAAGCTTGTTTTGGTGTTAATTGGTTGTTTTACATTTGCTGTTTTTTTTTCATAGGCATGTATTTTGTGGGTGATACCTGACACGGGGATGCCATGGATATTCTGTGGTAGCCACAACACTTGGCTGGGTAGAGAATTTAAAGTGGCGAAACCCTATAGGCCAGTGTATTCTCCTGATGAGCCCTTGTGTTGGGTTGTTGCCTCTGAATTATTTGTCTTTATTATTTTTTCTTTGACGACATGACTGCCTGTCCATGGATTATTCTTTATGGTTGATTGTGTTTGGCTATGCTGTTTGACCAATGTGATTGTATGGATGAGTAGGGCTAAGGCCTCATTCAAGTGCTGGTCTATATTAATCACTAATTTAGGAAAACAGTCTTCCTTTTCTCCTTCTGTCTCTCTCTTTTTTTTTTTCTTTTTTTTTATTTGTGTGCTGTTGCATTGGTGATTTCTCTTTTCATGACATTATTCCAGGTTGGATCCAGTGCTGGTGGAGAAAATGTTTTAGTTTTCTCCCCGACAGACCTTTACCCTGGTCCAGGTTTTTAACCTGATATTGTCAATTATTGGTGAGATGGCACTTATGCAAATTTCATGTTCTTTCATGTTTTTTTTTTTTTTTTTTTTTTTTTTTTTTTTTATGTATTTATTGACCTATTGACCTTGGTATGTTTTTTGGACTTTGATTGTTGGATTTTGATTTGGATGTTGGTTTGTTTTGGATTTATTTTCAATAGCTTTTAATGCAACAAAACACAAATATTAGCCTCGGAACTCGGAACGATTTTTTGAAAGTTAGTAAGTGTAAGAATCGTTGTTTTCTTTGCCAAGATCATTTTATCCCACGGACTTTTGTTAAGAGTACATTGTATAATAAAAATTTTGCATGCAAGTTACGTGGTAATGTTAATTGTAGAACAACCAATGTAATTTACCTAGTAGAATGTAATGAATGCTGCCTACAATATGTGGGGGAAACAATAATATATATAAAAGATTTTCTGGACACAAGACAACAGTTAATAATGAAAAAACTAATAACTATCTAGTTCAACATTGTAATAATGGTAAATGTTCCATATCAGATATAACTGTCAAAATTTTAGAAAATTTAGAGTTAGAAAATTTAAATAAAGAAGAGAAGAATAATAGACTACGTACACAGGAGGATTTCTGGATCCATACTCTTGGTACAGCTTATCCTTTTGGGCTAAATGATCGTGTAGCAAAATATGGTGACATGTCTCAGGTTGTTGTTAAATGTATTGATGGTTTTATGGACCATCCTTCCTTTACTTGTCCTACTAAACGTAAAAAACGATCTAGAGGACATAGGAAAAATAATAGAAAAAATGAATTAGATTTACATATGCTTTCTATAGATCTACGCCAGCTACTTGAATCTAGGGGTATAATTTCTGTATTAAAATGTCTAAATAATTTATCCAAGAAGAATTTAATCAAACTTTTCTGGATTGTTAAGAATAGTACAGCTCTTGAATATAATTTTAAAGTAATATGTGATACAATTTGCATTCTAACTAAAATGAAATTTATTTCAAAAAAGAAAAAGTTTGATAAGATTGGTAATAAGGAAAACAGATTATATTTACCTATTAATTTTACTTGTAAGCAGATTGAAGATATTAATTTACCAGAAATTTTAAATCAGCGGCATGTGAAACAGGCCCTTCCTAGTCATTTGAATTATAATGATAGTCCAGTTTTAACTTATAAATTTTCAAAAACTATTGGGCAAATTATTTTTAATTATAATTTAATACTTAAAAGATTAGGTAGTGATATAAATTGGAAACCGGTTTGTAATTGTAAGCAACTTGACCCATTTGTAAATCCTACTTACAAACATGTTATAACAGGGGACTTGTCAATAATAAAGCAAGATGATCTTCAAATTATAATGAATAAAGAGGCTAATTTCCGTCTTTCTCATCATCTGAAACCATCGAGTGTTCTTGATGGCTTGGAAAATGATTTTGATTTATTTATTGATAAGTGGTGTAAGAAAGAGAATAAAAGTAAAGATAGTTTTCAAAGTTGGAAGAATTTAATTATTAGTAGAATAAGAAATAAAATATATTCTAATTTAAAAAATAGTAACACTAAATCATCATTTTATAATGCGAAGATTAAACAAGCAATTGCTAATCTACAGAATGAATTTGTAATTGTGCCAGTGGATAAAGCTAATAATAATTTTGCCATAATTTGTCAGAACCTGTATTGTGATATCTTAAAAAGGGAGTTATGCACAACTAATGTTTACGAAAAGGTAAATTTAGAGGATGAGAATTTAATTGAAAAGACTGATGAAATACTTTTTAAAAATTTTAATATTAAAATAAACGACAATGATAAAAAGTTCCCTTTCCTATATTGGACTGTAAAATTCCATAAGAATCCCCCTAAACCACAGTTTATTGCTGGAGCAGCTAAATGTCCAACCCGCATTGCTGCTACTGACCTCTCTTTAATTTTAAAGGAAATTGTAAATAAACTTAAAACCTATTGTTCTGGTATTAAAAAGTTTTCGACTTTTAATCCATATTGGAGTGTTAATAATTCACTGCAGGTGATAGAGTCTTTAACAGTGGTTTCAGCTAAAAGAATTGAGTCTTTCGATTTTGCGACAATGTATACTAATTTATCACTTAATGTAGTGTTAGATAATTTAAAAACTGTTATCAAGAAATCTTTCCTCTTATCTAATAAAAGGTTCTTAAAAATAGACACTTATAATAAAAAAGCTATATGGACAGGATAAGCTTGTTTTGGTGTTACTTGGTTGTTTTACATTTGCTGTTTTTTTTCATAGGCATGTATTTTGGGGGTAATACCTGACACGGGGATGCCATGGATATTCTGTGGTAGCCACAACACTTGGCTGGGTAGAGAATTTAAAGTGGCGAAACCCTATAGGCCAGTGTATTCTCCTGATGAGCCCTTGTTTTGGGTTGTTGCCTCTGAATTATTTGTCTTTATTATTTTTTCTATTGTTTGGTAAATGACGACTTATACTTATTGACGACATGACTGCCTGCCCATGGATTATTCTTTATGGTTGATTGTGTTTGGCTATGCTGTTTGACCAATGTGATTGTATGGATGAGTAGGGTTAAGGCCTCATTCAAGTGCTGGTCTATATTAATCACTAATTTAGGAAAACAGTCTTCCTTTTCTCCTTCTGTCTCTTTTTTTTTTCATGTGTGTGCTGTTGCATTGGTGATTTCTCTTTTCATGATATATATATATATATATATATATATATATATATATATATATATATATATATATATATATATATATATATATATCTATATATATATCTATATATATATATATATATATATATATATATATATATATATATATATATATATATATGTGTGTGTGTGTGTATAAATTCTGGTGTTCTGCTGAAGACGGCCCTTGGACATAGGGACCGAAATATTAACTGAATTGAATTCCAATGTCTTGGAAACAATTTCCCTATTGTTTCTAAGTTGTTTTTGTTTGACACTTTATACTCCCTGGTTGGAAACATACCCGACGCTAGGATGGGTCAGACACATATTTAATTGGAGTTTGGTTGCTGAGAGAATCGAATAAAAATGACAGAGAAGAAAAGAGAAAAAAACCAAGGATGGATTAATCTAAAACAAGCGTGGTAAATTATACGTATGTAAATACGGCACTTAAATTATATGTAATTTGGTTTAGTATTTGATCAGTAGTGGTTATAGACCTTGTAACTGGGGGAGGGGGAAGATAAACTGCAATAGTGTAAACATAAAATACAGCCCCCCCCCACTGCCAAGGCATAGAACTGCCTATGTATTTGATTAAAATAATCTGAATAACCATGACGTAAATTAAAGAAAACCAAAAAAAAATATATTTTTATATAAAATTCTGATTTGTCTCACTTTCTCTTTGCAATATAAATTTTCGGTTAAATTTTCAGCTGGGTTGAAATTGTCAGCAAGATTTGTCCGTTGTAAAAGTTGGAATTGTCCGTTGGAGGAGCGATTATCAGTTGAAACATTCTCCATGGGTAAATTTTCCTCGGAGCAGTATTTAATTGAGAGGGGGATTCCGTTTTTTTTTCGGATTAAGAATTTACTTTGGTTTTTAATCAGTACCGGTTTTAGGCCCCATAATCAGCGGGTGGGGATAGGTATACCACAGGAGTGTAAAAATATAAATACAAGCACTGTAATGATGGCGTAAATTAAAAAGAAAATAGTAGGAGACAAGATAGGAGAAAACCCATTTTTCAATGAGCATCATGTAATGAAAAGAAATAACTAAAATCTAATTCAAGTGCAAACTAGGCTAAATAGGGTGGTATATTACGTATTTTATATGAGAAGCAAGACAGCAAACAGTAATTGAGGAGAATGAGAGAGGGGTAGGTCTTGTAAAAAGTCAAGTTCTCATCCTGTCGCTTACCAACTGACGATCTTAAGGCCAATTCGGCAAGAGCAACGAAATAAATACAGTCTGAAAGATTATATCCGATCTTGTATCAAACCCTTTGTAGTAACGAACTGTAAGTAAGGAGTGACTCGGACCAATAGTAACCGAAACTAAAACAAAATCTTGATAGTAATTGATACAAAAAAAGTAGATTTTTTATGCTAATTCCAAAAGTAGTTTCATTGTATTGCGAGAGCAACACTTCTTTTTTATATTCCTAGCACCCCGATTTCAGCTTATTACTATGAAGTGGTAGGGTCTAACCTCTGCGGTTTTTAAGGAAAGTGTGGAACTTAGGCCAGATTGATGAATATGACCTTGTATTTTGGAAAGCTTCGTAGAACTCTTGCCTGGGGCCAAAAAGGATGGTTTTTTGCTTGTCCTTGAGCCAGAGCCTATAGTGTGCGAAGTGAAATAGAGTTTTATAGCCTATGTCAGAGAGAACTATCTGAATGCAGTCAATCTTTCGTTTCATCAAACCATGTTTTTGCTTTCGAGTGGAAAGCTCCGTTCAAGCAGACAGGCACTATTTTCAAATTGAAGTTGGATTTAAATCTATAAGTGTTAAATATGTGCGGCAGTTACCCGGCCCAACAGCCGGGGAGTGATAAATAAAAAATTTACAGAAACAAAAAAGAGGCATTTTCCCACTGGTCCGAAAGTGCTGTCATCTATTGTTTCTACCCGATTCTGTTCGTGATTTCAGCTGAGTTTATCATTTGGTTTTTCGCACTCGGGATTGCGATTCTCTCATTGTTAAAAAAATTAGCTTTGCTCCTTTCTAAGTGATGACGTTAGAAACTTGGCCTACGGCAGAAAAGTCAACTTTTGAACTAAGACAGATAGATTTTTTTTTGACGGCAGTCGATAGCTCTTGATGAGCTGATCAAAGTATATATCATCCATTTTTTGGTAGAAAAATTTTCACAGTTTAAAGTTTAAAGGGGTTGACAACTTCAGTAGTAATGTACATACTGAAACCAAAAATAGGCCGATACCAATTGTGAGACATATAGGAAAGTTTTAAGCAACAGTCGGCTGTTAGGACTGCCTGTGCCACCCAGGGTGTAGCCCCCCACTCATACTTCAGGTTTCCTGCTACCATGAGATCTTCCAGTCTGGTTGAACGAATGTTACGCAGGATGCATAGATCCCTCCGGAGTAGTGCATCGTGTTTCTTGGTCTTCTTCGGCTGCGAATTCCTGAGGTTTTACTGGGAAATTATTTTTGTTCTCTTTTAGAACAACCATCTTATCTACCTTCTTGTTGTAAATTTTGTATGCAATTTTTGCCCTCTCTGGGGTAGATCTCTTCAAACTTTACCTCCAATAGGACCGCCAGTGCCTCCAGTGGCACCCAGGGTGAAGCCCCCAATCTTACTTCAGGTTTCCTGCTGCCATGATATTTTCCAATCTGGTCGAAGGAATTTTAGGTAGGATCCATAAATCACTCTGGAGTAGTCCAGTGCATCGTATTTCTTGGTCGTCTTCGGCCGGGAATTCTTGGTAGTTGCAATTATTAAGTGACTTTTGGGAGTCTATGGTCGTCCAAAGTAATCGTAAGAATTCCATGTGATTTCAAACTCAAACAAATTCATAAGATTATCAGATACTTTTTAAAGCTTTTAGTATATTTAAAACTTACTTTAGCCATATGTTCCAAAAAATCTTTAATTGAGTATTAAAGTTGAATTTACTTGGCAAAACGCGGCCAAGAAATCTTTAATTTGTTTTCAAAACTCGTATTTAACCTACTAGGTTCAAACGGTTTCTTTAACCATATCTTTCATCAGATTCATCATTTACGACTAATTTTAAAACAATAGCGCCCGAGACTTAAGGCAAAACGTCATCTTGGAAACCTTTCTATAGACATTGAAAAGAGGCTTGAAAAAATCAAAATTCTAAAAACTTTTCAGACGCAGTCAATATTCAAGCAAGCAAGTACTTTTTTATTGGCAAAATATTTAAGTGCTCTGTTAAAGCAAATGACCTTTCATTTGTCAATATTTAACAATTTTCTTTCCCATTTGATCTTTCAAAATTCATCACTTGCTTCTAATTGACAAGTCAAACAATGCAATTTGCCCGAGTAAAAATACATTTTTTACAAAACCAAATCAAATATTCTTATAGATTGACAATCAGAAAACAAAGGTTTAATATAAGCTTTGAATCGCAGAAATGGCAATCGAGATATCAAGGGCTCTCACACACTTCACGAATCAGTACAACAGGGTTTTTAGGGGGTTCTTACACAGTTTTTAGGGGGTTCGTCACAGGTAAGCATTACAAAAGTGCTCTTGACTAGACTCTATGATGCCGTGACCTTGTTTCTTGTTCTGTTCCTAGCACCATTTTGGGATCTTCTGACAGTCACAGATAAGAAAGATATTGGAAAATGTTTTTTTTTTTTTTTTTTTTTTTTTTTTTTTTATTTGCCAAGTTCCTTCTTCAGCTCCCTAGTTGGTCTCGTAATCGTTTCCTTGTGAAAAAATAGTTGATTGCTGATCCTATTCTTAGTATTGATGACCTGCGCTCTAGCCCATTTAGTAAAAAGATGGACCAACCCTGGATGTGTATTTGTTTTTGAATTGTTTATACTCAGTCTTATGTATTTTTGCGTGTAGTATTTATTTATTTTTCTTGTTATTCTCTCTTTTCGTACTCTTGTTCCCCATCGCCTTTGATCAATGTTATTGAGGTATATTTTCCTAGCAACAGTTTTGTAAATAATGATCCTATTGGTTTACCAGATGTACCATCATGTTATTTTGACTCTTCTTATTAATATTATTTTTACTGATGTCCACCGGACTTTTTCTCTGTCGTGTCATATTTACTCTTTTATTTTTCTTGAGCACCAAAGTTAGCAATAAGTGTTCCCGATTTTAAAAGCTTTTACCGCCTTCCAATGCATTACAAATCATCTTCCGAGTCCCAGCGTCGGCTGGTCGTCTCAAAGACAAAAGGCCTATCAGCGAATCTTCCCAACTCTACCGGGAGCTTCCAAATCTGTCAAATGATTCAAACGATATTTCCTTATTTTTTAATTAATAGGGAATCTTTGCCGTTTTAACACTCCGAAAAGCTAACGACTGGTTAGCTTAAAATAAAGCAAAATTTAATTGTTTTTTAATTGTTAAGCAAATCGCTGGCTATTTAATGTACCTACATCATAATAAAATACGTCATCTGTGTCGGTACGGTTTTCAATTAAAGAGGGTAGCACCATAGCGAACTTCCAAAACTGCCAAATTAGTTAAAAATATAGCTCCTTTGAGCTATTTTTTAAATATTTTCCTTGCAAGTATGCTAAAACATTTTTAGGGGCTGCTCTTTCCTGAAAGTAAAAAATTCTCATCCATTTAATCGAAAAAAAAACAAAATTCACATTTTGTAATGATCCAAGTTTCATTAAATCCGAGTATTTCTGTCTCCGACACAAAACAAGATAAGTTAAATGGTTTTCCTAAGATCTCCGGGATAGTAGTTGTTGGCGTTTAGTTTTCTGTCGTTTATTCAGATCTCTTATTTAAGATCTATAAGTTATGGCAAGACTAAATAACTTGGCCGTTCAACTAAAAGAGTTTATATGGACAAAATAAGTTAACTGTTTAAGGTACCTTTCGCCTTAAATTTTACGAGTGCCGGAATTGGTAAGCTGCTTCCCCAACTTTATATTTATTGAGGGCTGACCCGGATATCGAAACATGTTAAAACTATTTTTTATTTAATTTTATTCTCAGTAAATGTGTGTTCTGTGTTGGTGTTGCAACAAAGCAACAAACAACTACCAAATGAAAGTGAACAGTTACAGTAAAACATAAATACAAACAGGGGGGAATTCAAGGTAATTCTTACTTTCTAACCACCTTGCGCTTTACGCTAAATTGTGATTTTTTCTCTTGAACATCCGAAAGTGATGCGATGAAATATATAGTTTCTTGTTTACTATGCTTCAACAATGAAAAGGTTTATTTATTAGTATTTGCTCCGAATGTTAAAATTATCGGTTAAAAAATTTTGAAAGACAATTTTAACAAAAAATCCTTTCTATTATCAACTGGCTGTATTTGTTGTACTTTTTTCTGAAAAGTTTTCAGAAATGCACCAGACAAACTTCAGCAAGAAGTTGAGGGGGATGTAGTCCCCTCTAAGATACAAAATTTATATTTTTTCAACTTTACTGTCACTTTATTTCGCATTTATTCTTTCCAATATATTCGGGGATGAATGTGGCATTGCCTCTGAAGCAGGTGGCTAGGTATATAAATTTTCCGTAGTTTTAAGTGCATTAATTCAACATTTTGGCTCTACCCGAGTCAAAGTTTGCATCTTATGACACAAAATGGTAAAACATAGCACAATGACAGTGACATCGGGAACAATAGTTAAAGTGCCACAGAATGGTGCACTTTTCTGTACCAAGATATCTTAGGTTGTTTAAAAATGGCACTAGAACTTGAATCCTTGTTCAAATGGTCACTTTTACGATATTACTAACTTAAAACTTGTTGCACGTTCCCCTTTCTAAAGTTATTAAAAAAATCTAATGCGTATACTAAGCATGTGTAACTCACACACATTCTCTTACCCATTAATATGGGTAACTTTACTAAATTTTACATAATTAGAATTGCCTTGGCAACCGACTCTGTTTACGTAGCCCATATATTTTTTTATATCAAAATTTCGTTCTCAGAATTTCAATTACTATTGGCTCGGGCTGCTCTTTGCTTACACTTTTTCACAACAAACGTTTAAAACATTCCATCAATATAATTCCATATCAAACAGTTCGTGGTAACGAACTGTAGTAAGGAGCGACCCGGCTCAATAGTAACCGAAACTCTAAAAAATGGAATTTTGACACCAATAGTTACATCAAAAGAATCGCATTTTGATGCCGATTTTAAATATACAAGTTTCATCAAGATCAGTTATACCCATCAAACGTTACGAGCCTGAGAAAATTTGCCTCATTTTAGAGAATAGGGGGAAACACCCCCAAAAAGTCAACAATCTTAACGAAAATCACACCATCAGATTCAGCGTATCAGAGAACCTTATTGTAGAAGTTTCAAGGTCCTATCTACAAAAATGTGGAATTTCACATTTTTTGCCAGAAGACAGATCACGGATACGTGTTTATTTGTTTTCTTGTTTTGTTTTTTTTTTCCAGAGGTGATCGTATCGACTGAGTGGTCCTAGAATCTTGCGAGAGGGCTCATTCTAGCCAAAATTAAAAGTTCTAGTGCCCTTTTCAAGTGACCAAAAAAATTGGAGGGCACCTAGGCCCCCTCCCACACTCATTTTTTCCCCAAAGTCACCAGATCAAAATTCTGAGATAGCCATTTTATTCACCATAGTCCAAAAACCTAATAAATATGTCTTTAGGGACGACTTACTCCCCCGCAGTCCCCGTGGGAGGGGCTGCAAGTTGAAAACTCTGACCTGTGTATAATATAGTAATGGTTACTGGGAAGTGTACAGACGTTTTCAGGGGGATTTTTTTGGTTTAGGGGGGGTTACGTGGGAGGATATTTCCATGGAGAGACTTCTCATGGTAAAAGAAAATTTCAATGAATGGGGCGCAGGATTTTCTAGCTTTATTTGAAAAAACAATGAAAAAATAAATATGACAATTTTTTCCTACTGAAAGTAAGGAGCAGCGTTAAAACTTAAAATGAACAAAACTATTACGCATATGAGGGGTTTACCTCCTCGTTATACCTCACTCTTTCCGCTAAAGTATTTTTAGTAATTTCAACAATTTATTCTACGGCCTTTGTGATTCAGAGGTCATTCTTAAGGAATTGGGACACAATCTAAGCTTTAGTGTAAAGAGCGAGGTATCGACGAGGGTTGAACCCCCTCATATACTCAATAAAAACATACGATTATAGAAGTTCGTTACGTTTAGTTAATTCGTAAGTTACGTATATTTTTTACCAATGAAAACGTTTGTAAAAAATTATAAGTTCTAGTTGCTTTTTTAAGTAATCAAAAATTTGGAGGGCAACTAGGCCTCCTCCTTCGCTTCTTTTTCTCAAAAAATCTTCCGATTAATTGCAATTAATTAATATGCAAATTTCGTTTTAATTATTTATGTGCGGAGAGCCAAGATCAAAACATGCATTAATTCAAAAACGTCCAGAAATTAAATAAAAAAACAAGTTTTTGTAACGGTAAGTAAGGAGCGACATTAAAACTTAAAACGAACAGAAATTACTCCGTATATGAAAGGGACTTTTCCTCCTCAACGCCCCGCTCTTTACGCTAAGGTTTCTTACTGTTTTAAAAAGTAGAGTTAAGAGAAAGGGTCAAACTTTAGCGTAAAGAGCGAGGCATTGAGGAGAAAAGTCCCTTTCATATACGGAGTAATTTCTGTTCGTATTAAGTTTTAATGTCGCTCCTTACTTACCGTTACAAAAACTTGTTTTTTTTATTTAATCTATCAAGAGATTATATTAATTCTATTTGAGAAAGTCCAACTCTTCTCCTTCCTGGACAATTTTGCCCAGTGTAATCAGGGATAAATTACTTTCAACCTTACCTGAGCGTTGAGATCCTGTGTATCCAGTGGCATCCAGGGTAGAACAGACTGTCCTCCATCAAGTTTGCTTTGTGCCGTGTGTGAAAACATTGTGCCGTGTGTGAAAGAAGTCTGAAGGGCAATTAATTGGGCAACTTTTTGCCTTCACGGCTTATCTGCAAGTTTGAATGAATAAGCTGGTGTATGATTTTATTCTCTGGTATATGATTTTTATCCTCTGGTATTAAAGTTTTGTTCTTGTTTTTTTTTCTTCTTTTGCTACTATTCCGCTTTTTCTTTTTTTTGTAAAAAAAATATCATCATTTAAAGAATTTATTTATTAGAATTTACTTCTAATTAATTATTAGCTTTTTCTTTTTTTTGTAAAAAAATTGTCATCATTTAAAAAATTAATTTATTAGAATTTACCATCATTTAAAGAATTTACACTTGTCAACAAGGGGTAGCAGAAATCTATATACTGATGAAGAAGTTGTAGAGTCCCTAACCGTTGATGAGAGTGCTTCTTTTGAAAGACGAAAACGAAAAAAACGAGTTTTAATTTAAACAAAGCACTAACAAAAAATTTAAACAATACAACACCTCGATAAAAAAAATATTCCGAATTTTAACTTTTTTTTAATTAAGTCGTTTTTTATTTCTTTGTTTGTGTGAGTGGGCAGAAATAGATTGTTATTATTATTAATATGGATGCTTAAAAGTTTGAAGAAGATATACTAGATGTCATACTAGATCCTACATCAAGTTTGCTATTGTCTTGATATCTTCCCATTCTTGTTGAACGAACTGCATGCAGTTTGCATCCCGATGGTAGAGTCCGGTGCAGTATGTTTCTGGTTCTTCTTCGGCTGCGTCTTCCTGAGGTTTGCCAATGTAAAGTGACTTTTGGGAGTCTATGGTCTTTTAGAGCTGGCCTTCTTAAACAAGGGGTCGTGACCCCAAATGGGATTGCGTAGCAAAATTTTGGGGTCGCGAGATTTTAATACTAAACATTTAAATATACGATTTTATAACATTTATATGTGTATTTTGCTGATTCACTCTCACAAACCTGCACAGACACAAAAAAAAAAGGTTGGAACGCGCGCACAAGGGCGAGACAATGATTTAATTAGACTGACTGTAGCCCATACTGGCTTATTTTGATGGTGAAAATTGATAATTTTTCACAATTTATTCGCTGGCTTAAATCTTGCCTAATTTCATTGTGATCTGGCTTATTTTTTGGCATGAAATGCTTTTTCGAAAGAAAAAAAATATTTTCTTCAGACATCCATACATCATTTGAATAGAATAATTATATGTCACATAACTAAGCTGTACTTTCTGTGTCCTCGAAAGGCTGGGAAGATGTTCTCGAAGATTGCGTTTGGCACTATATTAATTATGTTTCAAGGCTCTCACTTATTTTTCTTGCACCTTCTGGCAACACTGGGTCGTCTAGAGAAGTCAATTGTCAGTGTTTCACCAACAAGATTGGATTTTTTTATTTTTATTCACTAATTAATCAATTATTATATGCAATGTGTTATTTTATATATTTATTTGATTTTGGGATCAAAATATTTTTTAGCCATGGATAAATGGCACAACTTATATAAGAATGGTACTGAAGTAGATAATAATGCTACAATCTGCTCAGACAGGACAAAGTATTGAAAAAAGCATCTAACGTACAAAAAAGAAAATATGATGAGTGTTTTGTCTAATTTCGCTCTAAAATTGTAACGGCAATGAAAACCCTCTTTGTTTGATCAGCAATAAATTATTGGCTCGAGAGAGTACAAAACCTTCGAAAAATAACGCATCTTGAATCAAAGCCTATTTTTATGTCAATAAACCAAAATAATATTTTGAAAGACCGCATAAATCTTTAAATAAAGCAAAAAAAACTTTTGAGAAATTTATGACCATCAATGAAAAATATTTACTAAAATCATACGAAGTTTCATACTGTATTACTAAAAATAAAATGCCGTTCGCCATTGGAGAAGATTTTGCATTGCCTGCTGCTATTTCTAGAAAAATGGTAGAAATACTAGGTGAAAGTAAATATGCCAATGATATTCAAAAAATTTCTTTGTCAAAAGACACTGTCTTGAATAAAACTTCTGATAGTAACAAGGACTACCTAGTGGAACTTGTTCCAAGAATTAAAGACAGCCCAAAACTTTCAGTTCAGTTGAAGGAAACAACTGATATTACTAAATTGGTTCAGTTGTTAGTATTTTGTAGGGTACATTTATTGCGGAGAAAGAAATGTTATGTTTTCGTCCTATGGAAGACCATACTAAAGGGAAAGAAAAAGTTATATTTTAAAACTGAAAAAGGTTTTAAACCAAATTTTGGAAAAAAAAAATGCCGTTGAACATGCACAAACAGTGTAAGAGCAATGACTGGCAAAAATATTGGTTTTAAATAATCTTTTTCAAGCTACTCGTTATTATCATATAGCTGTTACTTACTGCCTTATTCTCCAAGAGGCATTTGCAGCAAAAAACCGGAACTGAACACTGTGCTTCAGGATACGGTTAAGATTACAAATCAATCAGTTCGTGGTAACGAACTGTAGTAAGGAGCGACCCGGCTCAATAGTAACCAAAACTCTAAAAAATGGAATTTTGATACCAATAGCTACATCAAAAGAATCGCATTATTATTCTGATGTTAAATATATAAGTTTCATCAAGTTTAATCTTACCCATCAAAAGCTACGAGCCTGAGAAAATTTGCCTTATTTTAGAAAATAGGGGGAAACAACCTCTAAGTCATAGAATCTTAACGAAAATCACACCATCAGATTCAGCGCATCAGAGAACCCTATTGTAGAAGTTTCAAGCTCCTATCTACAAAAATGTGGAATCTTGTATTTTTTGCCAGAAGGCAGATCACGGATGCGTGTTTATTTGTTTTTTTTTCCCAGGGGTGATCGTATCGACCCAGTGGTCCTAGAATCTTGCGAGAGGGCTCATTCTAACGGAAATGAAAAGTTCTAGTGTCCTTTTTAAGTGACCAAAAAATTGAAGGGCACCTAGGCCCCTCCTACGCTAATTATTTTCCCAACGTCACCGGATCAAAATTCTGAGATAGCCATTTTATTCAGCGTAGTCAAAACGTCGCCCCGCTCTTTACGCTAAAGTTTTTACTGTTTTAAAAAGTAGAGTTAAGAGAAAGAGTCAAACTTTAGCGTAAAGAGCGGGGCGTTGATGAGAAAGCAGCCCTTTTCATATACGAAGTAATTTCTGTTCGTTTTAAGTTTTAATGTCGCTCCTTACTTTCCGTTAAAAAAAACTTGTTTTTTTTTTATTTAACTTTATTAAGAGCCATGTCCTTGACATCCGTTTATTTTCAAATCTCTTTAAGGACACGGATTCCAACTACACAAGTTTATTATTACATACAAAGGAAAATGGTAAATGGAAAATTGTAAACGGGAAAACTAAAATGGTTGTGATGAGGTTGAAGTTTTTGAATATTATTGTTGTTAAAAACGGAATTGAAATGGTAAAATGGTAAATGGTAAAAGCACAATGGTTGTGAAGAGGTTGAAGTTTAAGAATATTATTGTTGCTAAAAATGAAATTGAAATGGTAAAATGGTAAAAGTAAAATGGTTGTGAAGAGGTTGTTATTAAAGGAAGGAATTAAAATAGTTTGCCATTGGCAAAAGTATTAAATGGTAGATGTAAATGGCAAAAATAAAATGGTTGTGAAGACGTCTAAGTTTAAGACTAGTATTGTTATTATAGGACGGAATTGAAATATTTTTAACCAAATGAATATGTTTCGAAATGACTCATGACTATGCAAGTTGTGTTATTTGTCAGATACCTTTGCAAAATTAAATAATCTCAACTTGTTTCTCCAAAAAAAAAAAAAATGCAATTGTTCGAAATGTTTCCCAGTGTCGACAATTTTATAACCAAAAAAAACATTCTAAAACGTTTATTGCAAAAATTATTGTAAACCACTTAAAAGCGCTAGAAACACAGTTCTGTACATATTTTGTATTAAATATTGACTTCAAAAAGGTAGCTTTGATTCAAAAGCTGTTTTGGATTGGCTAAGTAAGACTGATCACCTCCTGATCAATCAGCTAAGATTGAATCTGCTGAGCTTTTGAGTGATTCAAACTTATTATCAGAGTTTCCTAAACAGCCCTAAAATGAATTATAGATCAGAACTTGAACTGCCCACAATCGCTGATGTGGTGTTAAATGTTCCCCTGCCCTTCAAAACTACATATATATATATATATATATATATATATATATATATATATATATATATATATATATATATATATATATATATATATATATATATATATATATATATATATATATATATATATTTACTTTCTCAGCTTTAATACATGTTAAATATCATTATTCTTCATCGCTAAAAAATGTTCAAGAGGCCTTACGTCCAGCAGCATCAAACATTCCACCAAGATTTAATTTCGTATGCAATAAAAATGAAAAATAGGCATATCCATTTATTAAAATAAATAAAAAAAAAAAAAAAAAAAAAAAAAAAAAAAAAAAAAAAAAAAAAAAAAAAAAAAAAAAAAAAAAAATGCAATTTTGATGAAAATATGGCATATAATTTTTGAATTGTTTTTCGTGCAATTTTA
The DNA here is from genome assembly GCF_032884065.1 of Artemia franciscana. Taxonomy (NCBI): domain Eukaryota; kingdom Metazoa; phylum Arthropoda; class Branchiopoda; order Anostraca; family Artemiidae; genus Artemia; species Artemia franciscana. The sequence goes on from NC_088864.1 coordinate 2,660,570, forward strand.
ATTTTAGATTTTTTTTTGTTTTTAAACAAACTCTAGTAACATATATTTTCATATCAGCGTGTATATTATAACCTAATAAATAGAATATCAAAAAGATAATTATTAATCTCTTTGTTTAACATTTATATGGGGTCACCAGGAACTAGGAATCATAAACGAGGTCGTGAATGATAAAAGTTTAAGGAAGCCCTTGTTTAAAGTAATTTCAAAATTCGAATTTAATGAAAATTGAAAGCAATTCATAAATGCATCAAATAATTGGAAAGTCTTTTAGTTATATTGACCAAAATTTGCTATACCCCCATGCTATAAAAAATCCTGAAATTAGTTACTAGTATTTAGTTTACTTTATTATTAAATCCTAGAAAAAATTCAGGGGAATGGAAAATTCCTGAGAAGGTGTACAGAGGGAGAAGAAGGAGCGTGCGCAGCTGTATGAGCTTCAGGCGGCTTGGTGCTGCGGAGAGTAGTTAGCAGTAGTAGCATTGAGTTTACGTGGCAAAACACGGCCAAGAAGCTTTTAATATATTTTCAAAATTAGCATTTAACCTACAAATTTAAAAGTCCGAAAGGATTATTTATCTTTTAAAAATGCTGAGGATTTCGAGGGGGATGTGGAACTAAATATGAGGACACTACGTATCCAGGTAGTCAAAAGGGCTTATCAGCAAAATCTTAGGATCAGTTAAGGGTATTAAGCTGAAGCAAAACTTTCAGGGAATATTGAACAAACCAAAAGCCACTATGTATATCAACATGATATGTTTAAAAATGTTGCATGTGCAATATCTCAGGAGCCGCTAAGGGTATTATGTTGAAATTTCCGGGGAATGTTGAAAGAGATAATGAACTAAATCAAAAGACACTATATGCACTCCCGTTGTCAAAACTGCGTATGTTTCATATCTCAGAAATGGTGATACTGCAATATTTCAGAAAACAGAAAGTACTCCCTGTACTTTTTACTTATGTATAAGAAGGACCAGATCTAAAAATTTGACGCTTCTAGGCCCAAGCCGTTTTGGCGCTCCGTTATTGCGAAAGTTTTGGGGAAATCCTCGAAAATTTCGGGATAGTGGAAGCACTGAACAGAATACAAATGATGAGCCAAAGTAATGAAAGAGACTAAAGGGGGATGTGATACCGAGCTTTCAGCTGCCAAGTGTCCCATTCTTGGGACACTTCTGAGAGTTTATAAGTGGCCACAGAACTCCTGTGCTGTTTAAAATCACTTTTCTGTGAATAGGCAGCGCGGCGGCGGAGGGCATCCTCCTCTTTGGCGATAAATCACATCAGCCAGTACAGTTTTCGTTAAGAAAGAAATCACTTAGTGACAATTTATTGCGCCTCTTGGCATCGCACGCACCTAGGTAAATCTGTCAGGTAAATCTGGGTCAGTGTATGAGCAGAAAAACTTTGAAATTCTGCTGAAGTTCCGCTTGCTGAAAGACCACACCCATACAAACTAATTGGTTTTTGTGTAAAATAAAAGTGTTTCATGAAATTTAATTAGGTTATAAATCAAAACCTAGTTAGAAGCATAAGGAATCGCGAGACACAAAAGGAATAAACTATTCTCTAATTTATTTTTGCAAACGGCCGTCATTAGAGAACAAGGCATCCGATCTCTAGTAGCCAGAATACAAAATAATATAAAAACCTTCCAAACATGGAATTTAGATATCTTCAATAAATCTCTTGTAGTAGGTATTGAGTGAGGCTTGATGCTGAGCCGTGGTTTCTGTCTTCATAGCCTCACGGATTGCCATTGTAGCGTAGCTTGATGCAGGGAGACTGAATTCCATTATGAGGGCTTCGTAACGACCATCTACAAAAGTCAAATTATCAGACTTAGTCCTTATCTAAAAAAAAGAACTTCATAGCTGTACTAGCTTGGCAAAAACATTAGAGAGAGAAAGAGGGGGGCTGGACTTTATAATAACCAGTGCCAAACAAAAACCCAGGATTGGCTTCATGGTATCCCAAATACGTAAAGAACTTTACGTATCCCTCCAAGGGGGAGGTAAATGAACCATGCTGCTACAATACAAACATGATTATGTTAATCCGACGGGTTATGTTTCCTCTTCTTTCAATTTGAACCTTACAAATACTTTATCACATTAATATATATTCTAAAAATAAACTAAAACCTCAATTCAACCCCATCCAAGGATCAAAACAAGTTTAAAAGTCATATTTTAAATTAATTTAAAAATACTTTACCAATATATATTTTCCTTTAAATCTTGAACAAGATGGTTCCAACTTTCGATCCACCTATGAAGGACAGAAACGTTGAACCCACGAAAAAGACCAATGGGGTCTTAACATATACGGGGGACTGAGTTTCGTAGCCGTAAATTAGGGTTCTCAAGTCTACTAACCTATCGAAACCTGCAAGTTGATTAATGTGTTATATTTTACCTGGTTCGAAGCTTCCCCCTCCCCCTCCCGGAAAGTTTTTTCAGGCCCAAAAAAGAGTAACAAAAAAGTATATAAACCAATTTTTGATACATTTTGTAAAGACCCCCCCCCCCCAAAAAAAAAAATCCTGGATAAACCCTTGAGTATCCTTAAACGCTCATATGCTTATTCTGGTAGGGTACCATGTTACTCCTTGCTCTTTCAAGGCCCATTCACACTGCTATTTTACTAATACTCCAATTCAACCCATTCCAAAAACCGGTATTAACTGATGCTAGTGATCAGATTTTACTATTCACAATGGGTAATTTAAACACTTGAATCAACTAATACCGTAATCTAATTTCTTATATAGTCCTTGCTTCTTCTGTCATACAAGAGTTCTTGAGCTCTGGCGAGTTCCTCTCGCTCCTCCCGATATTTCACTTATTTATTCCACTTTTTCATTAATCAAAAATTTTTTGTTCGTAGTTTTTCCTCTATCTGGATGAGGATCGGATATTAACCAATCAGAAAATTCTGTGAAAATTCTGATTAGCTCAATGTTAACAAAGTTCAAATCAATTGAGCTTCAGTTTTTGCTCAATCCAGTTCTGGACGTAAGATAAACCTCTAATTTGAACGGGTCTGATTTCAACCGATTGCCGAAATCAACACTAACCAAATGTTGTTATTAGTAAAGTCTCATTGCGAATGGGTATTCAGAAAATCTTACACTGGTCACATTTATTAGCGACTCCAAGAATAGCTCATTTAACACCAAAATATGTTGATAACCCCCCCCCTCGATCAAAATACCAAGTTCTTTCTTTATGTATTTCACAAGCCTCATACATGGCTGGTCGAAAAACCATTTATAATCAGTAATTTATATACTTCATCCTGAAATAGCCAACGCATACAAATTCAGTTAAAAGAGTATAGATCACTTAGAAGGGTTGGAACTGGCCCTAGTGTCGACAAAAACAACCTCAACGCCATCTGACGTTAGGCAACCCTTGACATTTTCTTCAGTTTAATAATAAACATTCTTAATTGAAATTTGTGTAGTAATAAGTGTCTAATCACGGTTCTTGAAAGAAAAACGATTAGGAAGCTTGGAAAAATGCCAAGTTTCGCCAAATGATAGATACCGTTGATAGTTTTTTTTTGCCAACACTAGCGCCAGTTTCTACTCTTATAAGTTACCCTTAATCTTTGATTCAACCCTTATTATACTCATTAGAGGCAAACAATGCTAGAATTTTTGTTCTTTTTGCGCTATTAACATAGAATAATAAATTATCATTAAGGGTAATTGTCTTTTTAAACACATCATTCTTCTTCGTACTTTTTTTTGAGAATTTGTAATGCCATTACAATAACTGACATGACAGTTCAGTTGAGCTGATTAATTGATTAATTAGATCAGTTGATTAATTAGTGAATAAAAATAAAAAAATTCAATCTTGTTGGTGAAACACTGACAATTGACTTCTCACTGACAATCTGTCATGACAAGAGCTGTCATGACATGACAGCTCTTTACGCTAAGGTTTCTTACTGTTTTAAAAAGTAGAGTTAAGAGAAAGGGTCAAACTTTAGCGTAAAGAGCGAGGCATTGAGGAGGAAAAGTCCCTTTCATATACGGAGTAATTTCTGTTCGTATTAAGTTTTAATGTCGCTCCTTACTTACCGTTACAAAAACTTGTTTTTTTTTATTTAATCTATCAAGAGATTATATTAATTCTATTTGAGAAAGTCCAACTCTTCTCCTTCCTGGACAATTTTGCCTAGTGTAATCAGGGATAAATTACTTTCAACCTTACCTGAGCGTTGAGATCCTGTGTATCCAGTGGCATCCAGGGTAGAACACTGTCCTCCATCAAGTTTGCTTTGTGCCATGTGTGAAAGAAGTCTGAAGGGCAATTAATTGGGCAACTTTTTGCCTTCACGGCTTATCTGCAATTTTGAATGAATAAGCTGGTGTATGATTTTATTCTCTGGTATATGATTTTTATCCTCTGGTATTAAAGTTTTGTTATTGTTTTTTTTCTTCTTTTGCTACTATTCCGCTTTTTCTTTTTTTTGTAAAAAAAATATCAAGGGGTCGTGACCCCAAATGGGATTGCGTAGCAAAATTCTGGGGTCGCGAGATTTTAATACTAAATATTTAAATATACGATTTTATAACATTTATATGTGTATTTTGCAGATTCACTCTCACAAACCTGCACAGACACAAAAAAAAAGGTTGGAACGCGCGCACAAGGGCGAGACAATGATTTAATTAGACTGACTGTAGCCCATACTGGCTTATTTTGATGGTGAAAATTGATAATTTTTTTCAATTTATTCGCTGGCTTAAATCTTGCCTAATTTCATTGTGATCTGGCTTATTTTTTGGCATGAAATGCTTTTTCGAAAGAAAAAAAATATTTTCTTCAGACATCCATACATCATTTGAATAGAATAATTATATGTCACATAACTAAGCTGTACTTTCTGTGTCCTCGAAAGGCTGGGAAGATGTTCTCCAAGATTGCGTTTGGCACTATATTAATTATGTTTCAAGGCTCTCACTTATTTTTCTTGCACCTTTTGGCAACACTGGGTCGTCTAGAGAAGTCAATTGTCAGTGTTTCACCAACAAGATTGGATTTTTTTATTTTTATTCACTAATTAATCAATTATTATATGCAATATGTTATTTTATATATTTATTTGATTTTGGGATCAAAATATTTTTTAGCCATGGATAAATGGCACAACTTATATAAGAATGGTACTGAAGTAGATAATAATGCTACAATCTGCTCAGGCAGGACAAAGTATTGAAAAAAGCATCTAACGTACAAAAAAGAAAATATGATGAGTGTTTTGTCTAATTTTGCTCTACATTTCAAAATTGTAACGGCAATGAAAACCCTCTTTGTATTGATCAGCAATAAATTATTGGCTCGAGAGAGTACAAAACCTTCGAAAAATAACGCATCTTGAATCAAAGCCTATTTTTATGTCAATAAACTAAAATCATACCAAGTTTCATACTGTATTACTAAAAATAAAATGCCGTTCAACATTGGAGAAGATTTTGCATTGCCTGCTGCTATTTCTAGAAAAATGGTAGAAATACTAGATGAAAGTAAATATGCCAATGATATTCAAAAAATTTCTTTGTCAAAAGACACTGTCTTGAATAAAACTTCTGATAGTAACAAGGACTACCTAGTGGAACTTGTTCCAAGAATTAAAGACAGCCCAAAACTTTTGGTTCAGTTGAAGGAAACAACTGATATTACTAAATTGGCTCAGTTGTTAGTATTTGTAGGGTACATTTATAAAGATTCGCGGAGAAAGAAATGTTAGGTTTTCGTCCTATGGGAGACCATACTACAGGGAAAGACATAGTTATATTTTAAAACTGAAGAAGTTTTTAAACCAAATTTTGGAAAAAAAAATGCCGTTGAACATGCACAAACAGTGTAAGAGCAATGACTGGCAAAAAATAGGTTTTAAATAATTTTTTCAAGCTACTCGTTATGATCATATAGCTGTTACTTACTGCCTTATTCTCCAAGAGGCATTTGCAGCAAAAAACCGGAACTGAACACTGTGCTTCGGATACGGTTAAGATTACAAATCAATCAGTTCGTGGTAACGAACTGTAGTAAGGAGCGACCCGGCTCAATAGTAACCAAAACTCTAAAAAATGGAATTATGATACCAATAGCTACATCAAAAGAATCGCATTATTATTCTGATGTTAAATATATAAGTTTCATCAAGTTTAATCTTACCCATCAAAAGCTACGAGCCTGAAAATATTTGCCTTATTTTAGAAAATAGGGGGAAACAACCTCTAAGTCATAGAATCTTAACGAAAATCACACCATCAGATTCAGCGCATCAGAGAACCCTATTGTAGAAGTTTCAAGCTCCTATCTACAAAAATGTGGAATCTTGTATTTTTTGCCGGAAGGCAGATCACGGATGCGTGTTTATTTGTTTTGTTTGTTTTTTTTCCCAGGGGTGATCGTATCAACCCAGTGGTCCTAGAATCTTGCGAGAGGGCTCATTCTAACGGAAATGAAAAGTTCTAGTGTCCTTTTTAAGTGACCAAAAAAATTGAAGGGCACCTAGGCCCCTCCTACGCTAATTATTTTCCCAAAGTCGCCGGATCAAAATTCTGAGATAGCCATTTTATTCAGCGTAGTCAAAACGTCGCCCCGCTCTTTACGCTAAAGTTTTTACTGTTTTAAAAAGTAGAGTTAAGAGAAAGAGTCAAACTTTAGCGTAAAGAGCGGGGCGTTGATGAGAAAGCAGCCTCTTTCATATACGAAGTAGTTTCTGTTCGTTTTAAGATTTTAATGTCGCTCCTTACTTTCCGTTAAAAAAACTTGTTTTTTTTGATTTAATTTCATTAAGAGCCATGTCCTTGACATCCGTTTATTTTCAAATCTCTTTAAGGACACGGATTCCAACTACACAAGTTTATTATTACATAAAAAGGAAAATGGTAAATGGAAAATGGTAAACGGGAAAACTAAAATGGTTGTGAAGAGGTTGAAGTTTATGAATATTATTGTTGTTAAAAACGGAATTGAAATGGTAAAATGGTAAAAGCAAAATGGTTGTGAAGAGGTTGAAGTTTAAGAATATTATTGTTGCTAAAAATGAAATTGAAATGGTAAAATGGTAAAAGTAAAATGGTTGTGAAGAGGTTGTTATTAAAGGAAGGAATTAAAATAGTTTGCCATTGGCAAAAGTATTAAATGGTAGATGTAAACGGCAAAAATAAAATGGTTGTGAAGACGTCTAAGTTTAAGACTAGTACTGTTATTGTAGGACGGAATTGAAATATTTTTAAGCAAATGAATATGTTTCGAAATGACTCATGACTATGCAAGTTGTGTTATTTGTCAGATATCTTTGCAAAATTAAATAATCTCAACTTGTTTCTCCAAAAAAAAAAAAAAAAAAAAATGCAATATATTTAACATCAACATTTGGCAAAGTATGGTAGGAAAAAAAAATTGTTCGAAATGTTTCCCAGTGTCTACAATTTTATAACCAAAAAAACATTCTAAAACGTTTATTGCAAAAATTATTCTAAACCACTTAAAAGCGCTAGTAACACAGTTCTGTACATATTTTGTATTAAATATTGACTTCAAAAAGGTATCTTTGATTCAAAAGCTGTTTTGGATTGGCTAAGTAAGACTGATCACCTCCTGATCAATCAGCTAAGATTGAATCTGCTGAGCTTTTGAGTGATTCAAACTTATTATCAGAGTTTCCTAAACAGCCCTAAAATGAATTATAGATCAGAACTTGAACTGCCCACAATCGCTGATGTGGTGTTAAATGTTCCCCTGCCCTTCAAAACTACATATATATATATATATATATATATATATATATATATATATATATATATATATATATATATATTAAGTTACTTTCTCAGCTTTAATACATGTTAATCATTAATTCTTCATCGCTAAAAAACGTTCAAGAGGCCTTACGTCCAGCAGCATCAAACATTCCACCAAGATTTAATTTCGTATGCAATAAAAATGAAAAATAGGCATATCCATTTATTAAAATAAATAAAAAAAATAAAAAAAAAAAAATAAAAAAAAATGCAATTTTGATGAAAATATGGCATATAATTTTTGAATTGTTTTTTGTGCAATTTTAATTTTAGATTTTTTTTTTGTTTTTAAACAAACTCTAGTAACATATATTTTCATATCAGCGTGTATATTATAACCTAATAAATAGAATATCAAAAAAATAATTATTAATCTCTTTGTTTAACATTTATATGGGGTCACCAGGAACTAGGAATCATAAACGAGGTCGTGAATGATAAAAGTTTAAGGAAGCCCTTGTTTAAAGTAATTTCAAAATTCGAATTTAATGAAAACTGAAAGCAATTCATAAATGCATCAAATAATTGGAAAGTCTTTTAGTTATATTGACCAAAATTTACTATACCCCCATGCTATAAAAAATCCTGAAATTAGTTACTAGTATTTAGTTTACTTTATTATTAAATCCTAGAAAAAATTGAGGGGAATGGAAAATTCCTGAGAAGGTGTACAGAGGGAGGAGCGTGCGCAGCTGTATGAGCTTCAGGCGGCTTGGTGCTGCGGAGAGTAGTTAGCAGTAGTAGCATTGAGTTTACGTGGCAAAACACGGCCAAGAAGCTTTTAATATATTTTCAAAATTAGCATTTAACCTACAAATTTAAAAGTCCGAAAGGATTATTTATCTTTTAAAAATGCTGAGAATTTCGAGGGGGATGTGGAACTAAATACGAGGACACTACGTATCCAGGTAGTCAAAAGGGCTTATCAGCAAAATCTTAGGATCAGCTAAAGGTATTAAGCTGAAGCAAAACTTTCAGGGAATATTGAACAAACCAAAAGCCACTATCCAGGTTTCAAAATGATGCATGTGCAATTTCTCAGGAGCGGCTAAGGGTAATATGTTGAAATTTCCGGGAAATGTTGAAAGAGATAATGAACTAAATCAAAAGACACTATATGCACTCCCGTTGTCAAAACTGCGTATGTTTTATATCTCAGAAATGGTGATACTGCAATATTTCAGAAAACAGAAAGCACTCCCTGTACTTTTTACTTATGTATAAAAAGGACCAGATCTAAAAATTTGACGCTTCTAGGCCCAAGCCGTTTTGGCGCTCCGTTATTGCGAAAGTTTTGGGAAATCCTCGAAAATTTCGGGATAGTGGAAGCACTGAACAGAATACAAATGATGAGCCAAAGTAATGAAAGAGACTAAAGGGGGATGTGATACCGAGCTTTCAGCTGCCATGTCCCATTCTTGGGACACTTCTGAGAGTTTATAAGTGGCCACAGAACTCCTGTGCTGTTTAAAATCACTTTTCAGTGAATAGGCAGCGCGGCGGCGGAGGGCATCCTCCTCTTTGACGATAAATCACATCAGCCAGTACAGTTTTCGTTAAGAAAGAAATCACTTTGTGACAATTTATTGCGCCTCTTGGCATCGCACGCACCTAGGTAAATCTGTCAGGTAAATCTGGGTCAGTGTATGAGCAGAAAAACTTTGAAATTCTGCTGAAGTTCCGCTTGCTGAAAGACCACACCCATGCAAACTAATTGGTTTTTGTGTAAAATAAAAGTGTTTCATGAAATTTAATTAGGCTATAAATCAAAACCTAGTTAGAGGCATAAGGAATCGCGAGACACAAAAGGAATAAACTATTCTCTAATTTATTTTTGCAAACGGCCGTCATTAGAGAACAAGGCATCCGATCTCTAGTAGCCAGAATACAAAATAATATAAAAACCTTCCAAACATGGAATTTAGATATCTTCAATAAATCTCTTGTAGTAGGTATTGAGTGAGGCTTGATGCTGAGCCGTGGTTTCTGTCTTCATAGCCTCACGGATTGCCATTGTAGCGTAGCTTGATGCAGGGAGACTGAATTCCATTATGAGGGCTTCGTAACGACCATCTACAAAAGTCAAATTATCAGACTTAGTCCTTATCTAAAAAAAAGAACTTCATAAGCTGTACTAGCTTGGCAAAACATTAGAGAGAGAAAGAGGGGGGCTGGAATTTATAACAACCAGTGCCAAACAAAAACCCAGGATTGGCTTCATGGCATCCCAAATACGTAAAGAGCTTGTTCAAGGGGGAGGTAAATGAACCATGCTGCTACAATACAAACAGGATTATGTTAATCGGACGGGTTATGTTTCCCCTTCTTTAAATTTGAACCTTACAAATAATTTATCACATTGATATATATTCTAAAAATAAACTAAAACCTCAATCCAACCCCATCCAAGGATCGAAACAAGTTATTAACTGATGCTAGTGATCAGATTTTACTATTCACAATGGGTAATTTAAACAGTTGAATCAACTAATATCGTAATCTAATTTCTTATATAGCCCTTGCTTCTTCTGTCATACAAGAGTTCTTGAGTTCTAGCAAGTTCCTCTCGCTCCTCCCGATATTTCACTTATTTATTCCGCTTTTCCATTAAGCACAAATTTTTTGTTCGTAGTTTTTCCTGTATCTGGATGAGGATCGGAAAATTCTGTGAAAATTCTGATTAGCTCAATCTTAACAAAGTTCAAATCAATTGAGCTTCAGTTTTTGCTCAATCCAGTTCTGGACGTAAGATAAACCTCTAATTTGAACGGGTCTGATTTCAACCGATTGTCGAAATCAACACTAACCAAATGTCGTTATTAGTAAAGTCTCATTGCGAATGGGTATTCAGAAAATCTTACATTGGTCACATTTATTAGTGATTCCAAAAATAGCTCATTTAACACCAAAATATGTTGATAACCCCCCCCCCGATCAAAATACCAAGTTCTTTCTTTATGTATTTCACAAGCCTCATACACGGCTGGTCGAAAAACCAATTATAATCAGTAATTTATATACTTCATCCTGAAATAGCCCACGCATACAAATTCAGTTAAAAGAGTATAGATCACTTAGAAGGGTTGGAACTGGCCCTAGTGTCGACAAAAACAACCTCAACGCCATCTGACGTTAGGCAATACTTGACATTTTCTTCAGTTTAATAATAAACATTCTCAATTGAAATTTGTGTAGTAATAAGTGTCTGATCACGGTTCTTGAAAGAAAAACGATTAGGAAGCTTGGAAAAATGCCAAGTTTCGCCAAATGATAGATACCGTTGATAGTTTTTTTTTGCCAACACTAGCGCCAGTTTCTGATTCAACCCTTATTATACTCATTAAAGGCAAACAATGCTAGAATTTTTGTTCTTTTTGCGCTATTAACATAGAATAATAAATTATCATTAAGGGTAATTGTCTTTTTAAACACATCATTCTTCTTCGTACTTTTTTTTTGAGAATTTGTAATGACATTACAATAACTGACATGACAGTTCTTTTGATAATCTGTCAATTCTGCTTCAGGTCCTTTATTATCTATGGGTATATGGCCCACGTGTTATACATGTTGAAAATTACATACTAATAAGATATTTTTAGTCACTAACAGTCAAATAAATTTCCAGCCTGATTTTAGGAATAAAAACTTGAGACATCCCCTCCCCCAAAAGAGAAATTCTAAGGTCATCCGCCAAACTTTTTGCCAAATTTGCCTGTTCAACCATTACTAATATCTTTATATCTTACTATAGATCCCTTCCTTACTTAGTGCTAGTAGTACTGTTCCGCCACTCAAGTTGTTTATTTTAGTCCGTTCGAGCACACATATCCGACAAGCCAGTTACTTATCCGTTGCGTTTTACGAAAAGTAAATGACGTCAGAGGTAACTATGATTAGTTCTTGAATCGGGCTGGATTTACACCTGCTAAACCCGGAAAAACGTAACTATAAGTTACGTCATAATAAAAAATTCATTTTTTTTTCATAAATGGAAAAAAATCTGTGAAATTATTTTATAGAACAAAAGGGACAGCAATTGGGAAATGTGAAATACTTTCGGGGGGTTTTTGAATAAACTATGTTTACAGCGATTAACGTTGTTATTCGTCTAATTGCCTACAGTTGACAAGTTGCCGGATGAGTATTCGTTATTATCAATTGCGGATTACATCCGGGAAAGCTAATATTAAGCAAATAAGTCAGATAAGGGATGCTCGTAAGCTTTCTAAGAAAAAAGTAAAATGTACCTTTAACCACTCCCAGTTCAACTTTGTTGAGGGCATTCACATCAGAAAATATTAATTGACTGGTGAGGTCGGCAAAGGGATATTCCTACGCACTCTTAAAAAAAAAAAAGTAAAAGGTACCTTCAACAACTCCCAATTCAACTTTTTCGAGGGCGTCGACGTCAGAGAGTATTAAAGGGTGGGTTACGTCAGTATATTTGACTTTCTTGAAGGAAAGGTCAATTGGCCGCTGAATAAAACGTCGATAGCCACCATATAAGCAGTAAGACCTTTAAAAGACAAATAAAATAATGTACCTCGTGGTTACCATGATGGCAACACCGTATTGCAGCGCTAACAGTGGTGGACCTTGAAACTATCAAACAAACACAAAGTGGATACAATAGGAAAACTTTATTTTCCAAGACAGTGGAATTCCACTGTCTTGGAAAATAAAAAAAATTCCCTATTGTTTCTACTTTGTGTTTGTTTAATATGGAAAGGCAGTATGGTCTTCGTCGCTATTTTCAACTTCGAAACTAATAAGCAAAGGGAAAAAACAACTAGATATAAGGTTGTACGACATTTAAACAACATATACGTGGGTGTATAATACTAATTTGTTGTTTTTCATTTTGGCTTGAATACAACATTTGAATTTTTGAGGTATCAGAGAAATACAACGGTAAAAAAGGTTGCACGTGAGAGCACTGGAGAAAATCTTTTGAGTTTTGTAGAGGAAGCAAAGAATCGGTGGAATTAAAGGAAACAATTTTTTAGGGGACAATTATACTGATAAAAGAAATCGTACAAGATGAAGGAAAAAGAAAAACCTTCGAAAAATTTTGAATCCGGGGTAATTTTAAGGCCGAACTAAACAGCTGTTTTTTCTATAAGCTGATAATTGATAGTGTTTATGAGTTGATACTCCATGTTGTTGATCGTTATTTTGTTTTTGTTCGCTTTGCTACAACCCTTGTTGGCTTTTGTGCCAATAAATTATTATTATTACTACCAGTGCATATCCAGCTTCATGAGCTAGACAAAGACACCATGCTAAAACCAACAGATAAGAAGATTATAAACTTCTTGAGTTCTAACATTAAAAAAGCTGATTTAGACTCCTTTAGGGGCACTGCGATTAATAAATATGGGGAAAACCCTAGCAGGTGCATTCTAGGTATTGTTGCACCGAGGACTCTACTGTTCATTCCACACCAATTTAATACCATAGCCTGGTATTATATGACGGAACATTTGACACTGAATTTGAAAATGCGACCATAAATATTTAGTTGACTTTTGGCTAAATATAGCTGTTCCATACTTTTAAAAAACAAGTTTTTTTTGAATTTTTCTTTCGATGTAATTTCTCTATGTTGCAACAAAAATGTTCTCATAACTTTTTCTACAAGCCATATTTTATTTTTTTAGTTTTTATTTTTACAAAAAAATCCTACTCCTTCTCGAATCGGTGACATAATAATCTTTTCAATTAAAGCTACTTTACCTTTAATGTCACCTATACTAAATTCAAATATTCAGTTAAATTTTTCAAATTTGGGTAGCCAAACATAATTGGTTGAAACAAGTTACTACTACAAATTACCTAGTAACAAAGAAACCTTCCCGGTTCTGCAGAGGGCAATTCAGTCACGGCGCACCCCTTCCACTATGGAAAAACCTAAATAATATAAACGCAAATTATTTTTCTTAAAGCCTTGCCCACCTCGCTTAAACCTACTTCAAAAAGATTCCAATAGAATTCTTGAATAAAATTCTTAAATTAGAAAATACAATCAAAGATTCCCCATAACTTCTAATCGATATGAGGAAAATTGGTCAATTTTGTCAAAATTTTACTCTAGAGCATAGAAAATAAGAAAAACAAGAAATTAACAAGACGAGGGAAACAAAAAACGACAAAGAATCTAAAAAAAAATCTAAATAAAGTTCCTACAATTGAGTTACTTCAAACAGTCTTGTTCAAACAGGAATGTAAGAAAAACCAAAAAGTCAATTTGGCAAGAAGAAACCTTACTTATAAAAAACTATGCTATAAAACTATGCTATAGATAACTATGCTATAACTAAAATCAACCACAATTATTTAATCAACTGATTTTTGTATTTCAATATATATTTATTGTAAGCTAAAACACTAGTCTTAATCAAAAACAAATACAAAATATACATGAAAAACATTACCAAGTTAACCTTAACAATACCAGTTCGTACCTGTGATTCTTGATTGATTCACTTTTTTTAAGGCCAAATTAATTATTTTATAATGTAGTTTCTTTTTCAAAACATTATAATTTAACAATGCTTGTGTTGCATCTATTTAGTACTAAATCTAAATCACTTAACTAGACAAAAGTAACTCGGATCACATTCGTGATTCCCAACATGGGGCATAGGGCCCACCGGTGAGGCATTGCAATATTTTTGCTGGTCTTGGGTAGGACGTGCACTTTTTGGCCAAATATACTTTAGAGCATAAATTTTAAGGAAAAAATCAGGTGAATGACGTCATATTGATATGCATTTAAAGAGCAAAAAAAAAAACAAAAAAAAAAAAAAAAAAAAAAAAAAAAAAAAAAACAAACAACAAAACATTATAGTATTACATCTATTTACATTATTTCTTGTGCTTCTTTTGTCTTTCATCAGCTTCCAAAATTTCTTCGGAAAACTCCTATGTTTATTTCTGATTCAGCTCCATATAGCCTTCGTTCTTCAAATAATATCTACCCCTACTTCCGCCATACCCCTATCTTCCACCTACCCCTACTATTCGATCAGATTTTAATCCCCTCATTGCTTTTCAACAGGTCTGGAATTCACTACCTTCTTCAGTACAGAGATGCCACTCATTTGGGACTTTTCAAAGGATTCTTAAGGGTCATTTAATAAAAATCAAATAGAATAACTTTTTTTCCCTCTGAGGAGTTGATGTCCCCTGAGTTCTGTTCATGGTGTGTGGCTCTCTTCTCTGCGCTATGACTCCCAGGCCTCAGGTATGTCCTCTATGTTCAGGTATGTTCTATTGTTCTCTCTCTCTCTCTCTCTCATTTTCTTTTTTTGAAGTTGTTACTTATATTGTATACCACTTATATATATTTATTCATTGTAGTTGTAATTTGTATTTTTTTTTGTTCCGCCCTTGTATCCCTGGCCATGGAGCCTTTCGAGGGGCAATGAGTGCATTGTAGTTCCATTTTGAATTGAATTTTGTATTGAATAATAATAAACTTCTTCTTCTTCTTCTACAATAACGTCATGCATTGTATAAAAGATGTTTTATGCAGACAATGTTTTACACTGGCATATTATATGCCTAAGGTGGGATACCAAATACCAATGTCCTTTTAAGCTTGCTTCAGATGAATACATGTAAAATTTTGAACAACAAAATTTGAATATCATGTTGGGGCGAGATGGGGGGTAGTAATGTTCACTTACTTTGTGCATTTACTTTAACATAGCTATTTCGAATTCAATACAAATAAAGGGAAAATACCACTTAAAATACACACAAAAATAGTGCTAAGTTGCTTTTTTCGGCAGCTTTTTAAAACATTTGAGATGAGCTCCTGCTTTATTATTTTAAAAGAGGATTCGACCTTCCGACGTCTGCCTTCAAACCTTTGTCATATTTGCATTGAGCTTTTAGAGCATCGAACAGACTTTGCTACCTGTACCCCAACCAAATCATCTACATCAGCAGTATTAACAGTGATAGTTAGCATGTACATCTTGCCTTTGGTCAGTTGAACATTTTTTTTCATGATGCCCCATAAGTTTTACCTTAATCCGGTAAGCCGTTCCAAAACTATTGCTGATGTGCACTTTTGACGCCCTTATCACCTTAATACTCTAAGTCTTACAGGTTGTTACAATTGAAGAAATAATTGGAGTAGTTCAGTAGCAGTGTTAGTAGTGAAATACATATATTACCTTTGTGTCAATTGATCTACCCCGTTAGTATTCTCTGACAGTTCCGACTTAATACCCAAATAGATTCTTTAGATACGCCCTTTTGACAATCTTCATGCACATAGTGTACTTTGATTTAGTTAGAATTCATCCTTAATATTCCGTCAAATTTTCACCTTCTATTCAATCATGTGTATATTTAAACAAAAAACACATAACTACTGTACATAATCTGCCAGGAAAGCACAAAAAATGCTTGGCTAGGGCAGAAACTTAACTAAAGAATAATTAAACAATCAACCAACAGAAACAACGAATCGACTGGATATATCAAAATGAAAAGAAGGGGGGGGGGTAGCGAAGACAAAGAAAAGAAAAAGACCGAAAAGAGAAGGACCGCACGATATTCAAATATAAACAGTATTTCGGTAATGACCCTTCACTGCTCGCTTGAAGGTAACAAGGTTATTTGAGTTCCGGATTTCCAAGGGGATTAAATTCCAAATGGCTGGTGCAAAAAAATCTAATTAAAAAAGAAGATCTTTTTGTTGACGGTGTCTCGTGGACAATGTCATATGAATTTCGCGTTTCATGAGTATGCAAATCTTGAATTTGAATTGAATAGATTTTCAAATGGTGATAGAAGGAGGTTGTTAAAATATTTAAAACCAAAAGTTGCGATCTGAAAATCCCTAGTCTTTGATATATCAAATATTTTAGTAAGTTTAAAATGGAGGTTAGTGTGTATCTGAAAGCTGAATGCTGTTACCTGAACTGCATTATGTGATATAATTTCAATGGCCTTATTTTGTATGATCTGGATTCTCTTATAACATGAGATGAAGTTACTTGGCCGTATAGAGCATCCATAAGACAAATGGGGATAAAAAATAAAATGATAGAATTTTTCAGAATTTTTTTTTTAGAGAAATGGAATTTAAGACGGCGAATAACTCCAAGGGACCTTGAAAGTTTGTTACCAATTAATTTGGCATATTCTTCCCACGAAATATTCTCATCAATAATAAATCCAAGATATCTACTGGTTTTTACTCTATTTACAATATATTTTTTACTTTTAAATTGAGGTCTGTTTGGACTGATCCAATTCTAGAAAATAAATATAATTTTTTTACCATAATTTAGTGTTAATACTGTGAATCAGCCCACGATACAAATTCATTCAGAGCACTTTCCATTTTTTTAAAATAAAGAAAGTAGATTTTCACATGAAGAAGTGTGTTTCACAACAGAAAGAAGTGTGTCATCTGCGAATATTATGATATTAGTTTCAGATAAATAATATTTTAAATGGTCCATATAAATGAGAAAAAGCAGTGGTCCCGTTACTGAGCCTTATGGCATCCGCACGGTAAAAGATGGCGCTCTGATATTGCATTTGCATTTTGTACAACTTGACCTCTACTAATAAAATAAAAACAAAACCATTTTAAAGCCATATTTCGAACACCAATTAAATCAAGAATTTGGAGTAATTTATCATGATCAACAGTGTCAAATGCCTTTTTAATGTCTTAAAGCAAAGCTGAGGGTATTAGGCCTTTATGAAATGCATCCTTCACCCAGACAACCAATTTCAGAATTACAAGGTGCGTTGAAAATCCATTGCGAAAGCCAAATTGGGTATCACTAAGAAGACTCTGCTCCTGAAGATAATCATACATTTTTTTACGGAATACTTTCTCATAAATATTCGAGGTAAAATAAAAACGGGTCGGTAATTACTCGGGTCATTTTTTGACTTCTCTTTGTGAAGGGGTAGCACTCGGGCTATTTTAAGTCTTTCTGGAAAAGTTCCCTCTTCAAGTGATAGATTAATCAGATGAGTCAAAGTAGGAATAACAATTATTTTTGTTGCTTTAACAACTTTTAACGATACTACATCTACTCCACAAGATTGCGATTTCATTCTCACAATTATTTCATTTTCATCGCAATTTGTAAAAAGGAATTCAATCAATCAATCAATCAATTTATTAATACTAAAAGAAAAACTATTACAAAAGTAAAGCGGTTACTAGGCCCAAGAAGCTTTGCAATTCAGATATAACATGAGGACGTTTAAGTTTGGGGACTGGTGGACTTTTTCATCTTTTAACTGCTTCATGGCACAGCTTAGAACCTTCCTCTGAACAATACTTGCATAAATCTTCCGCTATTTCTTTTGGATCATTAACAATTTTTTCAATGAATTTCATCATTTTAATCTAGTCCTTTTCCTTTGTATGCCCCAGAGTCTCATTGATTTTAGTCCAAGTCCACTTCATGTTTTCTTTTATCTGTTCAAGCTCTTTTTAGTAATAAGCTCTTTCAGCGTACCGTTTAATTTCGTTCAGCCGATTTCTATACTCTTTGAAAGTCAGGAGTTTCTCATTCGTGTTTCTCATCTATTCTTCATTTTTACAGATACAAGGATACCACTCGTCATCCGAATTTTTTCGGAAGGTCTTTTTTTCTTTTTAACTTTCTTTAAGGGGCAACATTTATCAAACTCAGCTGGAAATATATTCATAAACAATTATAAGCCTCTTCTGCACATTTCCTTTTGAAAACTTCCGAAAAATCAACATGTTCCAAATTTTCAGCCAGGTTTTTCAAACTATTTTCTGATAAATCTCGATGTTTAATCTCATCTTTTGGTGGTCATCTTTAAACTATCAATTTTACTGATCAACATAAGGTGGTCTGATCCATCATTAACAAGTACATCGGCCGTATAACCATTCAATAACTGCCCATCCATGGGCAGTTATTCATACGTGTAGCCTTAATGTTACTAGTATCATAGTAGCAGTGGCAGTAGTAGGAAAAGTAGTAGTAGCAGTATTAACAGGTAAATTTTGCCTTTTGGTCAACCGAGCATCCGAATCACGATCCCTGAAGTTCCCTCTTTATACGATAAGCCGTTCGAAGAATATTGCTGATACACCCGAATCAGAAATCAGTTTGCACATAGTATGTTTTGATTTAGTTCAACTTTCCCCTCAACGTTTCCTCAGATGTTTATTTCAATATCCTCACCCTTAGTAGTATTAACTACAGAAGTAGTAATTTTCGAAATAGTAGCGGTAGTAGTAGTATTTATTGTGGCACCAGTAGAAGCAGTGGAAGTTGTATTAGTAGTAGCATGCAAATATTACATTTTTGACCTCACTGATCATTTGCTGAAAGTTCCAAAATAATGAACTCAGTCATTTCTGCGTCGTGCCCTTTTGACAACCGATATACACATGTTTTAATTTAGTTCAAAACACCGCTCAACACTCTTTGAGAAACTCAAATTAACGCTCTTCATATTTTGGGAAATCAGAAACCAAACATGCACATCTATTCTCAACAACATAATTACAGAATGTGCAAACGAGGAAAAAATTGCCTAACTTACCGCCCTTGCCCTGAGGCCACGAGAGCAACTTCATGAAAAAGAAGTTTTTCAAAGAAAAGTAAATGTTAAATAAAACTTAAAATCAGCATAAACAAAAACATATAATAATTCAAACTCGAAACCAACAGAAATTACTGTCAAAGAGAAAATGAAACCCAAAACGAACAGAAATCAAATAAACAATCATTGCAAACATACATACAACAGGAACAAACATAAACAAATAAATAAAGAGTCACAAAAAAAAAATTATAAATCGCTATGAAATTGAGCTGGAAAATTCCAGGTATTAATGGATTTCAATCAAATTAAACGGCAATTAAAGAGTTTTAGTCATGTTTCGCAGAAGAACTGTAAAATTGTCTTATTTCACTGCACTCTTGTAGCCCATTACAACACAATGGCTGTAATGACTACCCCCCTTTCCCCTCCCCCCGCATAATTAAACATAAAACGCATAAAACACATAATTGCTGAACCTTTCAAAAATGCCGAAAAAAATAGATGTTTCAAAACTTTGTTTATATGTTTATTTTGGGAAATGATGGGCGTCGGGGGGAGGCTGGTTGCTCTTAAATCACTTTGACTCTTAAAAGGTCACTATAACGTTCAATTTCAAACAAAAAAAAGGCCTATATAAAGTTCATACGACCACCCATTCAATAAAAACCTTATATGCCCCCAGAGTATAGCTTACAGCCCTTGACTCTGGGTGGTTTTGTCAACACTGGAGGCATTGCTATATGTTATTTGGACTATTTTGATCAAAATGATCAAATAGGCAATAAAAATGAGGGTAGTGTCAGCCAGTTGAAAAATCCAACTGGCTGACATTAGCCTCGTTTTTCTCGCCTATTTGATTTGATTTTTCATTGATTGTTTTCTTTTTTTCTTTGCTTAATACCTTCCATAAAAACCTTCAATGCCCCCGAGGCATAATATACAACCCTTACCCACAGGCTCTGGTGGTTTGTATCAACCCCAAGTTGCATAGTCTTTGGACTATTTTGAATAAGATGGTTATATCAAAAATTCTATTGAATGCATTAGGAGAAAACACGACGTGTGAGGGGGGGGGTGTATCCGCCCTCTGATCACATTGATTCTTAAAAAAGGCACTGGAACGTCTGATTACCAATCCAATGAATTCCTTCCGAAGTGTATACGACCACCCTTTCCATTAAAACCTTATATGCCCCAGGGCATAACCTAAAACCTTTGCCCTGATGGCTGTGACGGGGTTGTCATTCTCAAAGATATAATTTCCGACACCTTCAATTACTCTGAACAAAATTCATATCTCAAGATTTTAATTGGATTTGTCTGGGAAAATGATGGATGTGGGGGGTTGCTCTCGAATCCCTTTTTACTTTTGAAAAAGAACACTATAACTTCCAATTTTTAATAAAATGACCCCATCTGAAGTTTACACGACCACCCATTCCATAAAAATTTTACGTCCTCAGAGCATAACTAATATCTCTTTCCACAGGGCTCTGGGAGGTTGCGTCAACCCTGGAGGCATTGTTATATGTTATTTGGACTATTTTGAACAAAATGCCTATCTCACAATTTCAATCAGATACGTTTGGTGAAAAGAGGGGTATTTGGGGCGGGGAAAGCTAGTTTACCTCCTCCCCTTTTTATCCTGAAAAGCGAACTAGAGCTTCCGATTTTCAACCAAATCTAAAGTTTATACAACCATCCCTTCCATAAAATAAAACTAAGACACTGGCAATACATGACGTATGAAGCAAAGAAAACAAAAATAATAAATGAAAAATAAAATAGGCGAGAAAAATGAGGGTAGTGTCAGCCAGCAGTTATTTTTTATTTTATTTTTTTTTTCTTTGAGGAAGAATTCGATTTCTTTTGCAAGCTCCTAAAAAATTGAACGGAAAAATAAGATTTTTTTTTTTAAACACAAATGAAAAAATCTAAAACGATATTGGTCGAATGCTCCCCGTAAGCTACTGGCTGACCCTTTATTCATTTTTCTCGCCTTTTTGATTTTATTTTTTATTTATTATTTTTTCTTCTTTGCTTTATATCTTCCATAAAAACCTTAAATGCACACAAGGCATAACTTACAACCCTTGCACGCAGGCTCTGGTGGTTAATACCAATCCCAAAAGCCTTGTATTGTATTGTATCGTGATCTTTGGAATATTTTGAATAAAATGCCTATCAAAAATTCTATTGGATGAATTCCGGGAAAACATGACGTGTCAGGGGGGAGGGGGTAGCTGCCCTCTGATCACACTGACTCTTAAAAAAAACACTAGAACTTCTGATTACAAATCCAATGAGTCCCTTCAGAAGTATATACGACTACCCTTCCTACAAAAACCTTATATGCCCCCAGGGCATAACTTATAACCATCAATGATGATTAACCCTCAATTTCTCAATGATGATCGTGGGGTCTGGTTGCTCTGAAATCACTGGGCTAGTTTACGCTTAAAAAGAACACTATAACTTCGAATTTCCAATAAAATGAGTCCCATCTGAAGTTTATACTACCCATTCTATAAAAATATTCCCAGAGCATAACTTACATCCCTTGCCCCAGGGCTCTGGGGGCTGTGTATACCCTGGAGGCATTGTTATATGTTCTTTAAGTATTTTGAACAAAATGGCTATCTCACAATCTCAATCAGATACGTTTGGTGAAAAGAGGGGTAGCCGGTTACCCTCTATCACTTTTGACTCTTAAAAGGGAACTACAACTTACAATTTTCAACCAAATGAGCCTCCTATAAAGTTTGTACAACCATCCGTTCCATATAAACTTCTAATGCCCCCGGAGCACAACCTCCAACCCTTGCCCCCAGACATTAGGGTTTGTTTCCACCCCAAAAGCCTGGTTATATTATCCTTGGACTATTTTGATAAAATGGCTATCTCAAAATTACATTTGGATGTATTGCGGGAAAATACGACGTGTGTGTGCAGGGGGGGGGGGCGGTAGCTGTCCTTCGATCACTTTGACTCTTGAAAAGGGCAATAGAACTTCCAATTACCAATCCAATCATCCCCCTCCAAAGTTTATACGACCACCATTTCTATAAAACTTTATATAACCCCAGGTCATAACTTACAACCCTTGCCATAAGGGATATAGGGGGGGGGGATTACGCTGACAAACTGGCTATCTGAAAATTTTTATTTTATAAGTTTGGGGAAACGATGGATGTGTGTGTGTGTGTGTGGGGAGGGGGCTGGTTGCCAACCAATCAAATGCTACTTTAAAAAAAAGGAATTAGACTTTTCAATTTGTAATCGAATGAGCCCCTTTCGTAGTTTCTACTATAACTCCTTATATACGAAGTGCCCAGGTCTAAGAAAAGCCAAAAAAAAAAAAAAAAAAAAAAAAAAAAAAAAAAAAAAAAAAAAAAAAAAAAAAAAAAAAAAAAAAAAAAAAAAAAAAAAAAACTTGAATTGGCCTTTCTTGAAGAAAAGCCATGATACAAATAGAAAAAATAAAATAATGTAAAAAATATAATACACTATGCCAACATCGTTCTTTACTTTGCCAACGCTATTGCTATGCCTATGATTCAAGATTCATTTACTAAGTACAGCAACCGTAGTTACAACTAGTGCCATAACTGCTTGACGCCAACTTTTGCAACAGAATAAAAATCAAGTACGATTTATCCCGCTAAAAAAAAAAAAAAAAAAAAAAAAAAAAAAAAAAAAAAAAAAAAAAAAAAAAAAAAAAAAAAAAAAAAAAAAAAAAAAAAATGTACGAATGAATTGCTGAAACGATTTGTCCTCCCGTAGACGGGTACAAGCTTGTTCTTGCGGCATGTGTTTCTATTTATTACAGCAGCGAGGGGTGGGGGTAGTAGGGAACGGTGTTTATCATTTAAATTCATGGAGTGTCCACACTTAAACATCAGATGATGCCTGCGTTCTCTAAGAGTTGGAATTCGTAGAGCTGCGAGAGCAGATTCGTAAGTGACATACTTCGTTACTAGGATTTTTAATGCTGACATAAACGTTTGGAACAGTTATTTGGGAGTTACTTGGAGTCATAATAGGAGCATATCCACAAAAGACCTAAGAAAATATGATGAAAAAGACGAAGAAGCATTAAGAACTTACTTTGCTTTTTTCTTAATATCCTCTAATTTGATACCATCTTTTTCCAACAGCTCCTTATACCATTCACCACACACATTATTAGGGTACATTGCTTCAGCTCCAGGCAATGGAAGGACAACGTCAAAAATAGTGTAATTATTCATATTTTCCTCTGTTACAACAATGGGAACTTGACGATTTTTCCTCCTTCTCTCCGCTTCTACGTCGTCTGATGAAGCTTCCTCTTCCTTTGTTTCAGCTTTCTCAACTTCAGCTTCCGTTTTTCCTAAAGACGAATAGAAATTGAAAAAATATAATCTTTTTCTTATATACATTACATTTAATTTATTTTATATGTATATATTTTTTATTATATAATAAATATATATTCTTTATTTATAAAGTTTTTGCTAGAAAACTCACAAAATAAAGAGAAACACGGTATTGACTTTGAGGCTACAAAAAGAATAACACATTTTTTCCATTGTTCTTGAAGACCTAAAGGGGAGGTGGGAAACGTCCTAAATACCATTGGAAGTAGGGCTAGTATTTTTTTTTTTTTTTGCAGATTCACACCGAAGTTTCCTCGCATCTCTTGGAACTAAGGGAGGGCTACTGCTAGGCCTTAATGGAAGGGGCAATGGAGGGCTACTTCTTATACGGAAGGGGCAATCCTCCCCCTCACGGAAATCTCCTCCGGTAAAATTTCTTCCAACGTATAGTAAATCCCCCCATCAAATTCTCTCCAGACAATTCCATCCTCACTGAGAATCCCCCTCCCTGTAAAATCGCTTGCGGACGATCCAGCCTGAAAAATTCTCTTTAACATTCTTTCATTGTAAATAGGCTTTAATCTCTAATCGATTTCTCTATCACCCCAGAAATCAAAACACGCGGAAAATAGCCCCGGATAATTCCACCGGAACATCTCCACGTGAAAAATTGGCAGAAACCGTAATATCTCAGTGCCAGCACTGATGTTTTCAATAATTTAGTGTTTTTTATTAAAATATTTATAATATTCATTGCTACTACTACTACTACTACTACTACTAACAACTCACCGTAGCACCAAACCACCTGAGGCCAACACAGCTACACACGCTCCTCCTCAATCCCAACCATTCTAAGCCTCCATCTGTACACCCTCCAGGACGCTCACAATTCCTTTAAATCTTTCTTTATGACATACTCCCACCCCAATCGTGGACGACCTGCTTTCCGTTTGGCCCTAGACGGTTGGCCAAAAAAGACAACCTTTGGCAATATGTCATCCTTCATCCGCAGAACGTATCCTAGCCATCTCAAACTTTCTAGGCCCGAGAAAGCAGGATTAAACCACACTTTTTGTACAGCCAACTGTGTGAAATATGGTCAGTCAGCCGGGTACCCAGAACAATTCGTAGGTAGTTTCTCTGGAAAACATCTAGCAAATCTTCATCCGCTTTTCGGAACGCCCATGCTTCCGAGCCATGTTTGACCACTGTTATCACTGTAGCTTCCAATATTCTAATCTTGGTTTGCAGACTTATCTTCCTATTCTTACAATTTTTTTTTTTACTGTGAAAAAATACCCTGAGCCTTGGCTATTCTGCTTTTAACATCTTCACTGCTCCCACCATCTTTACTAATAATGCTACCAAGGTAAGTGAACCGGTCCATCTGGTCAATGTATTTGTTATCCAACGTCACCTTTTCATCTTCACTTATTCCTAGCCTAAGTAACTTAGTCTTCTTAACATTTATTTTCAAATCTATTCTAGCACCCTGAACTCGCAAAACCTCTAAAATTTCATTCATTTTGCTCACATTTTGATCTAGGATACTTAAATCATCAGCATAATCTAAATCCAGTAGATTTTTTCTCCCCATTTAATGGTCTCCCATTAACTTTCCTGTGCTTCTTAAGACAAATCCTCCAAAACGATCCATATAAAGGGGGATATCATACGAGGATAAAACCTTTACTAAAGGTCTTCCTGTGCTTTTTAAGACAAAGTCTATCATAATAATCAATTTAAAGAGGAGGAGGGGGGAGTAGAACACAACACTGCTTAACTCCTGATTTAATACGGAACCAGCTGCCAACCTCATTTCCTACCTTAACCGCAGCAGTGTTATTCTCGTTCAGAGCACTGATCACTTTAATATATTTGTCTGGTATGCCATACAAGGATAAGACCTTCGCTAAAGCTCTTCAACCAACGCTTGAACTTTCTCTTAATCTCATCACCAGAATCAAATTCCGAGTCCTTCAATGTGTTGCTACACCTGGGTTCGGATTCTGGGTTCCGTATTAACAAGCAGGGCTCAGACCGACTGTGTAACTACAGGACACTTCTTCTTGTTTGAACTAGTATGGATACACTTTTGCATGCTCTCATAATCAGGATCAAATTCCGAGTCCTTCAATGTGTGCTACACCTGGGTTCAGATTCTGGGTTCCGTATTAACAAGCAGAGCTCCAACCGACTTCGCCACTACAGGAAACTTCTTCTTCTTGTTTTGATTAGTATGGAGACAGTTTCTCTTAATCTCATAATCAGGATCAAATTCCGAATCCTTCAGTGTGTTGCTAAAGCTGGGCTCAGATTCTGGGTTCTGTATTAACAGCCGAGCTCCAACCGACTGCAACAACAGGACACTTTCTCTTCTTGTTTCGATTAGTATGGAGAGACTTTCTCATAATCTCCTCACCAGAATCAAATTCCGAGTCCTTCAATGTGTTGCTACAGCTGGGTGCAGATTCTGGGTTCCGTACTAACAAGCAGGGCTCAGACCGACTGTGTAACTACAGGACACTTCTTCTTGTTTGAACTAGTATGGATACACTTTTGCATGCTCTCATAATCAGGATCAAATTCCGAGTCCTTCAATGTGTGCTACACCTGGGTTCAGATTCTGGGTTCCGTATTAACAAGCAGAGCTCCAACCGACTACGCCACTACAGGACACTTCTTTTTCTTGTTTTGATTAGTATGGAGACAGTTTCTCTTAATCTCATAATCAGGATCAAATTCCGAGTCCTTCAATGTGTTGCTACACCTGGGTTCAGATTCTGGGTTCCGTATTAACAAGCCGAGCTCCAACCGACTGCGCCACTACAGGACACGTCCTCTTCTTGTTTCGATTAGTATGGAGAGACTTTCTCATAATCTCCTCACCAGAATCGAATTCCGAGTCCTTCGGTGCGTTGCTACAGCTGGGATAGAACTCTAGATCCCGCAATACCAGGCTGAGGTCAAACCCAATACGTTACTACAAAACCTTTTGACTCTATTCAGCTTCCAAAAAAATATTCACTTGCTCCACCTGCACGCCTAACAAAACCCTATTCAGTAAAAAGCAAATAGTTCCAGCAGTTCAGGAATGAAGTGTAACCATGTAAAACTTTTTTGTAGCAGTCACACTTCTCTTCTTATAAATACAATGTGGGTTCTGAAATACTCATTCTACCCCTTTCTATCTTAACCTTTTCCCATAAATATACCTTCAATGATGAATATGGGACAGGGTAATGATTCCAGGATGTCCACTAAGTGATTAACTTTACAACTGAAAAACTATATTAATACTCTCTCCCCTTCCTCGGTTGGGTGTTCATTGTATTAAGTTTTGCTTGACCATTTCGCATGAATATGAGTAAAACCTACAGCCAAGCCAATGGTAGGATCGGTTTGATTAAAAAAAAAAAAATGAATACGGAACAGGCAATAGCATATTCTACTAGTTGTATAAATCAAGGTTATCTTCATAAAGGTTACTGAGTTACAACAGTTTTTTCAGACATCATTAAAGCTTTCGATACAGTGGATTATTCTATACATGTTGAAAAGTTACGAAGGTATGGAGTTAATGGAATATTTCTCACCTTGATAATGGACAATATTTATGAATGGGTAGGATTTCTGAAAAAGGACAAGCCCAAGATTCTAGTTTAATCGAAATAAGCCACTACAAATTACAATAGGCCTATGATTATTCCGAATCATCATACAAACATTAAAGCATACAAATTTATACATGCTAAAACAAACTAAATAGAAACAGATAAAAGATACAAGGAAAGCCAAAGAGGAAAAAAATACAGAGAAAGCAAAGAGAGAACAGACATGAATACAGACGTACATTTTCTATGGGAAGGGGGTAACATGATGGAAAGGTGCACATGGATTTTGTCTTTTTTCAGGGTGGGATGAAATACTGCTTTAAATAAGGAGAAAGGGAGGTTGCCCTATTCATAAAGAATAAGGAGGAAGTACTTCGGTACATATCCAATTTTTTAAAGGAGTATGATTGCTTTTGTTAGGTGTTATTTACCTTTTTCTGTTTCGGCCTTCTCTGCCTCTTTCACTTCCTCTTTTATTGGCTCTTCCGTTTTCTCGTCTTCCGCTTGTTTAGGCGCCTCTCCAGTCTGCATTTTCTCTTCAGGTTTCATTTCTTCTCCAACTGCTTCAGAAGTTTCCATTTTCTCTCCAGTTTCCTCTGCCTTGTTCACATCTTTTTTTGCCTCTGTTTTAGCAGCTTCCTCTTTTGCCTATATTGCAATAGAGTCAAGTTCAGTTAAACTGGCAATACTGGAATGAATCACTAGAGAGATTCTAATGCTGAGAGATCAGCACCGCTATGCGGGTCAATTTCCATTAGCTTCCCTTTTCAACACAATCATCATTGATTACATGACTTACTGATTTAGGCAGCCGAATATTTGCATATCTAACAAACATATTTCGTCAACAAAAAATGATCTTTGTTTTTTGTCAATATGGGGGAAGAGACAAAACTTAGATAAAATATGTCATGACATGTGAAATGACATGCCATGTCATGACAAAAAAGAGGAGTCAACTCCCATTCTTTAATCTAAATTGCAGAAGACTTAAGATCAGTTTAACCGACTATTTCCTAGTTCAGCACCTCTATGTAGATTACTGATTCATGGAACCATACATACATTTTTTTAACACAATTATCAGATATTTTTTAATAGAACAGAAATTTATGCGGGAAGGGACAAAACTTAGATAAAATATGTCATGACATGTGAAACGACATGTCATGTCATGACAAAAAAGTGGAGTCAACTCCCATTTTGTAATCTAAATTTCAAAAGACTTAAGATCAGTTTAACCGACTATTTCCTAGTTCAGCACCTCTATGTAGATTATTGATTCATGGAACCATACATACATTTTATTTAACACAACTTAGCAGATATCTTTTAATAGAACAGAAATTTATGAGGGAAGGGACAAAACTTAGATAAAATATGTCACGACATGTGAAATGACATGCCATGTCATGACAAAAAAGAGGAGTCAACTCCCATTCTTTAATCTAAATTGCAGAAGACTTAAGATCAGTTTAACCGACTATTTCCTAGTTCAGCACCTCTATGTAGATTACTGATTCATGGAACCATACATACATT
Source organism: Artemia franciscana (assembly GCF_032884065.1). NCBI lineage: Eukaryota > Metazoa > Arthropoda > Branchiopoda > Anostraca > Artemiidae > Artemia > Artemia franciscana. The sequence continues at coordinate 2,689,507 of NC_088864.1, forward strand.
TTATTTAACACAACTTAGCAGATATCTTTTAATAGAACAGAAATTTATGAGGGAAGGGAAAAAAATTAGATAAAATATGTCACGACATGTGAAATGACATGCCATGTCATGACAAAAAAGAGGAGTCAACTCCCATTCTTTAATCTAAATTGCAGAAGACTTAAGATCAGTTTAACCGACTATTTCCTAGTTCAGCACCTCTATGTAGATTACTGATTCATGGAACCATACATACATTTTATTTAACACAACTTAGCAGATATCTTTTAATAGAAACTGATATATGAAACAGATATTTTTTAATAGAACAGAAATTTATGAGGGAAGGGACAAAACTTAGATAAAATATGTCACGACATGTGAAATGACATGCCATGTCATGACAAAAAAGAGGAGTCAACTCCCATTCTTTAATCTAAATTGCAGAAGACTTAAGATCAGTTTAACCGACTATTTCCTAGTTCAGCACCTCTATGTAGATTACTGATTCATGGAACCATACATACATTTTATTTAACACAACTTAGCAGATATCTTTTAATAGAACAGAAATTTATGAGGGAAGGGACAAAACTTAGATAAAATATGTCATGCCATGTGAAATGACATGTCATGTCATGACAAAAAAGAGGAGTCAACTCCCATTCTTTAATCTAAATTCCAAAAGACTTAAGATCAGTTTAACCGACTATTTCCTAGTTCAGCACCTCTATATAGATTATTGATTCATGGAACCATACATACATTTTATTTAACACAACTTAGCAGATATCTTTTAATAGAACAGAAATTTATGAGGGAAGGGACAAAACTTAGATAAAATATGTCATGCCATGTGAAATGACATGTCATGTCATGACAAAAATGAGGAGTCAACTCCCATTCTTTAATCTAAATTCCAAAAGACTTAAGATCAGTTTAACCGACTATTTCCTAGTTCAGCACCTCTATGCAGATTATTGATTCATGGAACCATACATACATTTTACTTAACACAACTTAGCAAAGATATCTTTTAATAGAAACTGAATTTTTTACTTCATTACTTGCATAAAATGACGGAAAGAACAAAAGTAAAGCAATAAAATATTTAAGACCAAACTGACATACCGAGCCATGTCAGAAAGAGAAGCGAAATCTTCTTTATCCTAAATTAGGAAATAATTGATTAAGTAATTAAATAAATAATTAAGTTTGGTTAAGGTCATGCAGCCAAGCCCTAACAAATTTCTTCAGTTTGAAGAGGTGAATACGTATAATTGGACTTTTACTATTTTTAAACAATGTACAAATTTACGTTTTTTTTTTAGCTTATCTTGTTATAATATATGTATCTTTATTTCTCTATAAATTTGTTCTCGAAATACAGCAAAATATTTTTTTCCCCCAAAAATTAGCATGTTATTATTTTCGGGATGCGAATAAACGATCTGGATAGGCTATAAGTTTGATATAACTGGTTATAACTGGTATAACTGGTACTATTTTTAAACAATGTACAAATTTACGTTTTTTTAGCTTATCTTATTATAATATATGTATCTTTATTTCTCTATAAATTTGTTCTCGAAATACAGCAAAATATTTTTTTTTCCCCAAAAATTAGCATGTTATTATTTTCCGATGCGAATAAACGATCTGGATAGGCTATAAGTTTGATATAATTGGTTTGGGGCCTTAATTTTGGAAAAAAACAAATTCATATGAATAACATCACAATACTTGTGAAGTGGAATAGTTCTAAATTTTGGTGAACATAAGTGCCTGTACAATATATTTTAGAAAACACATTACAATTTAGTTTGATTTTAGACAGGAGAGAATAATTATTTTAAATAAATAAGCAAAAAAAAAATTTTGAATACAATAAAACCAAATTAAAGTTGTTTTGCAAGGGATAAAAACAAAACAAAACAAAAAATGTCTTTCTTTTCACCAAGCGAAGCTCGGTCTTCTGGTACTTGATATTTGAGAAAGAAATCATCGTCTCACATTATACATATAGAAGCAAAAAGGGTAATATATCTGTGCACATAAGATGGAAGTCTTTATCTGCTGAATTTAATTGTAGGAAGCTTAGAATAAGTAAATCTATTAGCCATCTAGCGAGCTGGAATTTAATAACAAGTTAGGGGGTACATCATTTGCACTACAGACGGACACAATTCTGATTTTATTAACAATTGCTACTATGATATGGCCCCAGCTTTACTATATAGTAACTAGGCATGAAATATCAACTTACCGCTACGAAAGAAAAAACTATCATAATTTGATTTTACTATTTATTATAGAAAAGAATGATGTCAAATACAAAAATGTCTCTGTTTAAATTTTGGTGAGGACAAAACTTCCGGTGCCACTGTGAGTTTCCATGTGGTGCTCATGCAACTACCCAAGCGTTCTTAAGAAGAAAAAAAGTTATACCTAATTAAATAGCTATGATTCTGTATTAAGTAATGTAATATGTTAGCTGTGATTCTGCAGTTAAGTAATTATTCCTTCTTTTTACGGGATTCAAATGAGTAAGCTAGATTCACTTATTTAGATTGCATGGTTCTTGCATTGAGCAGGATACTTCTCCTATCTAGAGATCCCAATGAGCCCTGGTGTGGCTCCAAATTATCACCTTTTTTGAAAATCAGAAAACTGACGATATATCAGAATGGATTGTTAGACCTTGTCAAAACTTGACTGGGAGCTTGAGCTACTGTCCCAACTATACTTTTTGGGGGTCAAAAATTATAGCTGCCACAAAATTCTTGTCATCTAGATATTTAACATAAGAAGTTGTTATATGTCAGTCGGAGGTGTTGGAAGGTAACAGTAAATGCCTTAGTTATGTTTTTTTTATGGGGCAACATCTGACTTGAGTAAAGCGCAATTACAGGATGTCTACTATTACCACTTTTTTCTATTGCCTCTTCATTCATTAAGATGTGTGGCTCTAGTCTTTGCTGTTCTTTGGAGCGGTAAGCTTCTCAGTAAGGCAACCAGTTTTCAAATAAAAAAAAAAAAAAAAAAAAAACACTCAAAATAATTTTATGTAAAATAAAATCTTTATTTTGGAACACCATCTTTAAGAAAAAACACATGTTTGTTGCAAACAAATATATTAAATTATTATTTAATAAATATAGCATTTATAAATGTATTATTCTTTTAACACTACAAAGTAGTTTTATTTAAGCTTGCTGTAGGGATAATTTTAACTATTACCTCGGCATTCTCTAAATTCCTTTTCAGAAACTGAGCTGTTACTAAGCTACTGCTAGTTTCACATATAAAATCGTTCCACAATTCATCCCAAATTTCGAAGAAATAAAAAAATGTTAATAGTACATCCTTTTTCCATTCTTTCATTACATTTTTTTCTTCTTGAAGACCAAGCTGAGGTTCCACTCTAATTTACAAAATTCTATCTATTATAAGAAGATGATATAAAATACTAGACCATAATTGGGGTCAGGTGTGAAAAGACGATAGTAGTTCCTGCTTTTTTCTCTCTTATCTCATCCTCATTTTTTAGTAAACTTTCTGCGTTTGTCAGGCATTTCCTGCTTTTTTCGTCTTGGTCTTTTGCCAGGTCTTTTATATTCAGCTTATATTCCCTTTAAATGTCCACCTCCCCAATGTATGTAATAGTGGCTTTGAAAAGCAGAAAGGTTTTTTTGATTGCTTTCGACAGGAACTGTCTAAGATAAGATGTACAAAAATGTGGTTCCATCCCGCTTTCTAAGACTATAATGAAAGAAAGGTAGGTATGGCTAAGCCACGTTTTAAGCGTGAAGAATGACAGATTGCCAAAGGTGGCACTTTTCAGGCACCTATCTGGGACAGACTAATAGCATATCGTCCCAGAACTGAATAGCATGACCTTACAAGGAAGGATTAAAAGGAAATTGGAATTTCATGGGTGGGGGTAAGGACTGAGACTTTGAATATATCGGAGTTTAGGAGCATGTACAGTTTTGTTGGCCTCGGGCGGCTTGGCTCTGCAGTGAGTCGTTACTAGTAGTAGTACGTAGTTGTATTTTATCGTAAAGTTAGTTTTATTTGAAGTATTCTTTCAAATAGAACAAATGATTTTCATAGACTATAATTTGAAGAGTTCAATGGTTTAAAGAGGAGCGTGCATAGCTTTGTTGGCCTCAGGCGGCCTGGTACTGCGGTGAGCAGTAGCAGCAGTAGTAAAGGTCTGGAGACTGTAACAAAATTCTGCGCGGGTATGAGTAGTAAAGCATACAAGTGGGTATGTAAGAATGTCCTAAATTCTAACCAACACTACCTGCAAACAAAGGAAACTGGGACTGAGGGAAAGGTGACATTTTTGTTGTTGTGATTTTGAAACCAAATAACATTTGTGCTTCAAGTTAGCACAGAGAACAAAGGACCCATAATAAAAATGGACTCTGTTTTACTGTTACACGGCCTAAATAAAGTTGGAAGGAGTTGAAAGGAAATATTTATAGGGCCTCTCCAAAGGACCCCTTTCCCTCTGAGACAGATTCTTCTAATTCCCTGTAACAGAGGAAATTAGTATTGAAAGTATCAAACCCATTTATATATTTTTGTTCTCAAACATCAATAATTAAAAAGACTAATGTCATAGATCAACACAACAACAAATTTAAGGTGTGATTATAGAATTCTCTAAAGGGTTTGATACATCAAAAGCGTCTTTTTATATATTTCAGCATGAAAATTTTCACAACAAAATGTTAGTTAGACTCTCTTGAAGAGGTAAAGAGGGGGGGGGGGAATTCGAATAGTTCTTAGGACAAATGTACTCTCTTGAGTCCATATTAAGACCTCTCATTGTGGGCCGATTCAAGATAAAGATTCATCCTCTAATCTCTCTGTAGACACTGTGAGCATGAGAATTGAACAAAATTGTTTAGCTTGCCACCTCCATCTTACTAGGCCGTATACAGGATTATTATTTGGGGGGAGGAACTTCACAAAACGTATAAAAATTCTGTGCGTTTTGTTACTTTTTTACGAGTCGGACGAAAGTTTCAGGGGAGGATTAATAATCGGTGACCCCCTCTATTGAACAAAACTGTTTAGCTTGACATCCCCCTCTTACTAGGCCAAATACAGGGTTACTATTAAAAGGGGGGGGGGGGGTAAAAACCTTTACAAAACGTATAAGAATTTCTTTATATACATTTTTCTTACTTTTTTACGAGTCGGACAAAAACATCAGGGGAGGGTTAATATTTGGTGACCCCCTCCGCTGGATATGGGCTTTCTGGTTTCATACGTAGTTTCTACAGAAGAAAATGTGGTTGCTTTAGAGAAGTTATATAAGTAGCATGCCTTTGTATCACTTTTTTCCCTGGCCAAAAGATCTAATCTCTTCCTTTCTTCTTCTTTGCGATTTCTTTCTTCCTCCTCAAGGAGGTAAAAAGGAGTCTTCAGTCTTTCTTCATAGTTGGTCATTTCAATTAGTCCTTCTTCTTGAATTTCAAAGTCATCTAAAGGCAACACAAGATCACCTAAAAAAGAAAAGAAGGTCAACGAATATCAATGAAAAATTATTTCAAACATTTATATCTATTTTAAATATTTTTTTCGACAAATTCTTTTTAGTTTCACAATAACGGTGTAGGCCAGAAATACTCCCAAAAACCAAGAGGGATTATATATCAATTTATACGTCCACCCCCCTTCCTTAGAACTAATTCGGTAACATTGTTTTCGGGATTTCTTTGCCATTACATTCCACCCTTTGAGACATTCGGTGGAGGTTTCAAGCTCTCGTCTACAAAAATTGGGAATTTTTTATCTTTGTTTTTGCCATAAAAGAACTAAGTTTGTTTGTTTGTTTTTTTTTTTTTTTTTTTAAGGGATTATCGTAATGAACCAAAAATCCTAAAAGATGGAGAGAGGGCTCAAGTGAGTAGTACCCTTTTAAGGGAACAAACAGATTGGAGAGTAACTATTCCCCTTCCCCCACCCCTTTTTCCCCCAAGACATCCGATGGAAATTTTGAGATTAGCCATTTGTTTCAGCATAACTGAAAGGTCAGGTCAAAAAAATATACCTATGGGGATGACATAACTTCCCACAGTTTCAAAGGAAAACGCTGTAAGTTTTGCAATTTGTCCATTATTCAAATATAAGTTGAGCAGTTTCCCAAGCTTCATTTACGGAATTCCATTTATTTGTCTTTCTTTCTCTTTGGATGCACAATTTTGCATATGGAAAGAATGTTCCAGGGGAACTGTCCGGGAAAGTTTTTCCAGGAAAGATTGCCTAGCACCCCTTATAGCTTATATTGTGTTAACTTTTCACCTTTCTTTTTAATTCAATATTTACTATCCTTGGTACTTTGAATAGCAATCATAATCTCTATTTTCAAAAGAAAAAAAGAGTAAACTAGCAATAAACACGGACCGAACTTTTTAAAAACTGACCAAGAGAAGATAAGAATTTGAAAATCGTTGAAGCTTATACTCAAAGAAAAAATTCAAAAAATTTCTTTATCATTATTTCCGTTAAAACGTGAGGAAATTAACTTAATAGCAAGTAACCTTCGCTTCGCGCTCTCTTTTAACTCTTTGTTTCTTTGCTCTCAGTTTCAGTTTCCATCTGTTTATTTTACGTATTGAACAAGTAAAATTCTAATCTTATTATAAAAGTAAAGAAAAGTAAAAAGGCAAAGTATCCTAATAGTAAACAGGAAAATTAAAAAAATCTGCGGAAAGAAAAAATTTTCATATTCTGATTCTTTCTACAAGACTGCTAGTAATTTAAACGAATTTATTGCTTCAACTGTTCAAAGCCACATCCTCTTATTATCGAGTTCCTTCCCTCTGTCCTTTATCTGGCCGCTATCGCGATAAGACTGTCCGGCCTGGCATTTCCTTCTCTTGAAATACCCTAGCGATAGCCTATATAGAAATTACATAAAAAAAACAAACTAGTTTTTTTAACTGAAAGTAAGGAGCGACATTAAAACTTAAAACGAACAGAAATTACTCCGTATATGAAATAGATTGTTCCCTGCGCAATCCCTCACTCTTTACGCTAAAGCTTTTAATTGTTTTAAAAAGCAGAATTGTGGCAAAGAGTCAAACTTTAGCGTAAAGAGCGAGGGATTGCGGAGGGAACAATCTATTTCATATACGGAGTAATTTCTGTTCGTTTTAAGTTTTAATGTCGCTCCTTACTTTCAGTTAAAAAAACTAGTTTTTTTTTTATGTAATTTCTGAACGTTTTTGAATTAATGCATGTTTGATTTTGACTCTCCACACGTAAACTATTCAAATGAAATTTGCATATTAATTCCTTTTTTGGCTAAATGGCTTTCTCTTAGTTTTGATCATACGATTTTGAGAAATATGGGATGGGGAAGGAGGCCTAGTTGCCATGCAATTTTTCCGTTACATAAAAAGGCAACTATTAATTTTAATTTTAACGAATTTTTTTATTAGCAAAAAATATACGTAACTTTAGAATTAACTTACGTAACAAATTTTTATATTCTTTAATTATTATTATGTATATGAGGGGGTTTGTACCCTCGTTAATACCTCGTTCTTTACACTAAATCGTAAGTTTTGTCCCAATTCTTTAAGAATGACCCCTGAATCAGAAAGGCCGTAGAATAAATAGTTGAAATTACTAAAAATACTTTAGCATAAAGAGCGAGGTATTTATCTCCTCCTAAATACCTCGCTCTTTATGCTAAAGTATTTTTAGAACCCCTCATATGCGTAATAATCTCTGTTCGTTTTAAGTTTCAATGCTGCTTCTTCCTTTCATTTGAAAAAACGTTTTCATGTTTATTTTTCATTGTTTTCTTATAGTAATGCTAGAGAATCCTGTGCCCTTTTCATTGAATTTTTCTTCCCCCATGACAGATTCCTCCAAGGAAAGATCCTCCAACATAGCCCCCTCTCCTCAGCCCCACCCCCAAACAAAATAAAATCCCCCTGAAAACGTCTGTACACTTCCCAATAACCATTACTATATGTAAACACTGGTCAAAGTTTGTAACTTGCAGCCCCTCCCCCAGGGATTGTTGGGGAGTAAGTCATCCCCAAAGACATAGTTATTATGGTTTTCAACTATGCTGAACAAAATGGCTATCTCAAAATTTTGATCCGTTGACTTTGGGAAAAAAATGAGCGTGGGAGGGGGCCTAGATGCCCTCCAATTTTTTTGGTCACTTAAAAAGGGCACTAGAACTTTTCATTTCCGTTAGAATGAGCCCTCTTGCGACATTCTAGGACCACTTGGTCGATACGATGACCCCTGGAAAAAAAAAAAAAAAAAAAAAAAAAAAAAAAAAAAAAAAAAAAAAAAAAAAAAACACGCACCCGTGATTTGTCTTCTTGCAAAAAATACAAAATTCCACATTTTTGTAGATAGGAGCTTGAAACTTCTACAGTAGGGTTCTCTGATACGCTGAATCTGATGGTGTCATTTTCGCTAAGATCCTACGACTTTTAGGGGGTGTTTCCCCCTATTTTCCTAAATAGGGCAAATTTTCTCAGGCTCGTAACTTTTGATGGGTAAGACTAAACTTGATGAAACTTATATATTTAAAATCAGCATTAAAATGCGATTCTTTTGATGTAGCTATTGATATCAAAATTCAATTTTTTAGAGTTTTGGTTACTATTGAGCCGGGTCGCTCCTTACTACAGTTCGTTACCACGAACTGTTTGACACACTTTGGGTTATCTACAGAGGGAAAATCTCCTTATTCCCTTTACTAAGCCGACACATTTGATTCCGTCGTATAAAGTTTTTTTTTTTTTTTTTTTTTTTTACAAGCATGTTCTGATTTCTTTTAATTTTGGCACACAATTTTATTCCTTTCTTTTCTTTTTCACATAATTCAGTTTTAGTTCTCATTCAAGGAACATTTATCTTTATTTAAAATATTTTTTTATTTATTTCAACACTAAATAATGACTGCTAAATTAAAAACGGTTACTAGATGACTACTAGAACCATTACTCTTGTCTGGCCATTTTCATTTATTTTTAAAGATTTAATTATAGCTCCTAAATAGAAATTCTAGTAGAAAGTTATAGAAAAGATATAGTAAATATAATATAATACATAACGTGTTTATATATATATATATATATATATACATATATATATATGACTGAAATTGTGAAATATATATCCTGTGGATTTGGTCGAGAAGTTAATCTTTAGATTTTGCTGAGAAGTTCACTGGGAATTGCTGGCATTATCAACGGCAGCTTAGCTAACTATACGCTTTGAGTCTGTATGGATAAAATAATTGACCCTCAAACAGGTACGCCTTTCTATTTTAAGCAGCTAGTAATTACCATCAAAACGACAGAATCAATAGAAGTCCAGCTACAGGTTTTAAAGAAATTAAGTGAGATGTCAATAGAGCTTAAAAAACTTGAGTCCCTCTATGAACAGGTAAAAACTACTGAATTTTCTTTAATTTCCGAATCTTTGAATAAGAAAATTTGTGAAGTGGAAAAAAAGTTGGGAAAATACAGAGGGAAGTTCATGAGCAGAAAATAGAAGTTACAAAGAATCAAAAGATATAAAATTAAAATACGACCATTAAAACTAAAAAATAAATAAACATTAAAACAACCCTGGCAACCTTACTTCAACGAAGTTCAACCTCGTTTATATTTTCATTTGTGTTATACTGAGGACGGCCCTCAGTATATAATACTGAGACAGACAGAATCTCTGCCTGGCATTTTTCATGCGTGATAGTTTTTGGCATTAGAAGTGGGTTAAAAAATTGGTTCAAAACTTAAAATTCAAAATATAAATATTGCTACATTATGGAAATAAATTCCAAAGGCATTAATTTATTACGATCCAATCCGACAAAGTTAACACTTTATAAATCTAATTCTTAAAAAAAATAACGATTTTCTATACCTTCTTCTATTGGCTTCCCATCTTAAAAAAAAACGTATCTTTAATTTTTTGCTCACTTCTTCTCTTTAGACCTTTTAAAAGGTAGCAGAGGTTACAAGAAGGCGGCAGACAAATCTTTACCAAGGCCGCTAATGGCACAAATGCGAGGTAATCTGCTCCCCGAGAGTTCATCAGAATCACTGAATAAGAAAATTTGTGAAGTAGAAAAAAGTTTGGAAAATACAGAGACAGAAGTTCGTGAGCTGAAAACAGAAGTTACAAAGAATAAAAAGATAATGGATAGAATTGAGGCGGATCAAAAAAGGTGCAACGCGGTTCTCTACAATTTCGACCCAAAGATAAGGGGTTCTAGATGCTTAGATTCTTAGATGCTTAAATGAAATTTTAAGAGGCGCAAGATTTATGTAGACAGATATCAGATTCGTTTACCTTCAAACCAGAAAGTCAGACGAGTCGTAATTAACTTAGCTTCCACGGAATTAAAAAGAATCCCTATTCTTCGGTTGCACTTTTCAAAAGGTTTTATTTGTCAGTAGTCCCAGACTACACTTCTTCAGATTTGTTGGCGCGCAATAAGTTGATACCAATTTTGGAAGCCATGCGTACAGAAGCCATTCAAATGCAAAGCTGAGGGATGTGAGACTTTTTACGGGGATACGATTTTTGCATACGATAGTGAATTGGGTAAAGCTGAAAGAAACTGATCGAGAACAACGAAAGGTTATAGCAATAAAGCAATAAGTGCCTCTGATCATCAAAGTTTTGTCTTTCAAACACGCAAGGGACAGATATTGAAGTTCAGACAAGAAAACGTATGCATGATGAGATGGCTAGCCCCCATAATGATTTTAATGAGACTGGGACATATTTCACTCGTGCAAATCAGAGTGATCAGATTGTTTCGCGAAAGAAGCGAACCGGTAAATTCTGCTGCTAGTGGTCACAGTTTTGAAGCGCTGTTTCTGTGTTTAGTGCAGAAGAGGGGGGCCCAGCTGCTTTTGCAGGTAGGCAGTATCATACCCCCGTTAGCCAAAACCTGCGATGGATTTAGTTCAGCAGGCTAAAAGACAGGACAAAAGAAATAACAAGAACATTAGCCTACAGGATAAAGGCGTGAAGAAAATGCTTACCAAGTGAAAAGGATTATAAATCATTTGCACCTCGCCAGATTCAGAATGCCGCGGTTTTTTCTCAGAAGTTTCCTACTTGGGGGGATATAGTAGCGCGAGGGAACCAGTCAAAACTGCCAAAATAGGGAATACAAGGCCATAGTGCTTACGTTTACCTTTACTCGCGCTTACGTTTTGTAGCTTGGAATTTACAAGGTTATAGTAGGGAAAAGTTAGAACAAAAAGTTGGAAAATCTATTCAGAGTCAAGCCAATCGGCAGGTTGTGAAAATCAGTTTGAGTAGGACCTTTGCTAAACCAGTAAAGAATAATTAAACGAATTAAACGAATACGAATACAAACAAAAAGTTAGAAAATCTAATCAGAGCCGAGTAAATCCGCAGGTTGTGAAAATTAGGATGTTCTCGCCTTGTTGAGACTTGGAATTCTCTACATCATTTTTCTTCATGTAAATATTTTAAGGTTTTTATTGCAGGAGAAAAGTTTCGACAAACGGTAGATATTATGGAGGGGTTTCGGCGCTTGTAAGGAAGGGTGTATTTAATTTATTTCGTAGGCTAGAAAGTGAGTATGAAAAATTCAATATGGTTTTTATTAACACAGATGTATAAAAGAATGTTCCCTTGCCGTAGTTTTATTTTTCTAGGGGACTTCAATGCATATACTAGCGAAGAGGAGTTGCAGGCTGGGGAACCCCTTGTAAATGAACCCTGTCAGGATGTTTGTTTGGGGAATGAATGTGAGCCAGTCTTCTCCATGAGGCAAAGTTGGGATAGGTCTCGGAAAATAAATAGATGGGGAAGGAATTTAATAAATTTTTGCAAATAGGAAGGGTTACTATTTATGGACGGGAGGTTAGGAGGAGATTTTGGTATGGGTGATTTTACATGTTATAGTGGGTTTAATCTGAGTTTAATTGATTATATTATATGTAGTTTATCTCTCTGGCCCCGGGCGGTGAACCTCAAGGTCCTAGAATTGGTCGGATCTGACCATTTGTTAGTGAGTCTTAAGCTGAGAGCATGTATCCGACGGACTGAAAGGGTAAATGAAATGTCTACGTGTGAGGAAAAGATCCATAAGCCAGTTTGGGTAGCCGAGGAGGAAGAAGAACTGGTTAAAAAGGAGCTAGACAGTGAGGAATTTCAGAATGATTGCCATTCAATTTTGATATTTTCAGAACCAGCTGAAATGATCAACCTGTTTCGGTAATTACAGATAGATTTTATGAGAACATCAGGCCTTTATCTCAGGATAGGAAGCATCCGGCCAGAAAAGATGATTCGATTTATTCGATGGGAAATGTAGGCAAAAAACAGAAGAGGTAATTAGGGTTTTTGGGCTACATAACACAATAGACCCATTAGATCAAGAACTGAATTGGCGCAGGCTGGAAAATAAAATCAGATTATAACAGGGTTAAAAGAGCTAAAAAGAGAGAGAGGCAGATAGACATTAATGAAGAAATTAAGAGAGCTTATACTGTGAATAAGCCTACAGAATTTTGGTCGGCAGTTAAATGTTCAATTCAGGGACCGAGAATAAGAGGAGATCTCCCGCCTGTTGAGACGCAGCCAGATTATTTTGAAAATAGGGACTCAGAATATGTCAGGGCGAATGAGTTGAATGATTCAGAGGATAGAGTTAGGTCTAGGGACGGTGAAATACCCTTTAAGACAGAATGATTATGATTTAATAAGACATGTTTCTCAAAAAAGAAATTTGGGATCAGTTGAAAGAGATGAAAGGTAATTCGTGTCCAGGAAGAGACGGTATATCTACACACGCCCTGAGGTTAGGAAGGACAACCTTAATTCCATGTCTGCCGCAATTTTTCCGTCTGTAGTGGAGAAAGCTTGTCGGCCTAGCTCATGGAACATTTCGGTAGCAATGCCTCTTTTTAAGAAAGGTAATAAGAAGTTATATGAAAACTTCAGGCCTATCTTTATGGGGAATGTGGTAATTAAATTATTTTGAAAGGTTCTGGAATTTAGGCCAAGAGATTGCTTAGATAAGGAGGAAATACTTAGCCCGAAGCAAGTGGTATTGAGATCGACGTTCAGCACTATTGACTACATTTTTACTTGGATATACCGAGAAGGAAATATGCGAGAGGGAAAAATGGTCGGTTATTCATAGCATTTTTAGACCTGAAAAGTGCTTTTGACTCGGTAAATAGAAGGTTATTAATTGAAAGTCTGTTAGAGATAGGCTTGCCGTCATGTTTTATAGCGATTATAGCAGATATGTATTATGTTTGTTGTGAAGGTTATGGAAAAAATTTTCTAGGCTAGCTACGTCCCATATGGGAGTGAAACAAGTATGTACTTTATCTCCTAAGCTTTTCTCCTCGTTTGTTAATGATTTAGATAGTTTTATGAAAAGAAATGGAGCCCCTTATATATCTTTGGATCGGTTTAGGCTATTATATATGTTATCTACGGATGAAATAGCTCTAGAGGCGGATAGAAGAAATAATCTACAGAAACAATTAGATGCAATGAAAAATTATTTAGAAAAGAAGGGTTTAGTGTTAAATGCTAAGAAGTCAGTTTTATTAGTATTTAGGAGCAAAGGGGATGTTGATTCTGGGGTTGATTTTAATTTTGGAGGAACGATGTTAAGTAAGGTTAAAGATGAATTTGTTTATTTGGGTGTTAAGTTTAGTGCGTTAAAGAGCATGTCTAGGCATGTAGAAGATTGCAATTTAAGGGGTAACAGGTTAATAAACGAGCCTTCGAGGAGCAATTTAGGTAAGCTAGCTGACATGAGGATCCAAAAAAAGTGTTCGAGACAAAAGTAGCTTCTAGTCTACATTGGGCTACTGAGGTTTGGGGTATTGGTAAAGCAGCTAAGCTAGAAGTAGTTCAGCTAAGATATTTTAAGAGAATTTTAGGCTTGAAGGATTCATTTAGTTCAGTGGTATTGAAAGGAGATTAGGGGCTTTTCACTTTAAGGAACGTTAGATTGGTTATAATGGTAAAATTTTGGGAGAAAATAATTAGGCTACATAGAGTTCGGCTTCTTAAGTCAGCTTATTTGAAGATCTTGAAGGACAGTAGACGTGATTCGTGGCCAAATCAAGTGAAGACAATACTGGACCTTTGTGGCCTTTCGGATATGTGGAATGAAGGAAAAGGCCCAATGGATGAAAGTGTGTCAGTATGGAAGGAAGTCCAATGACCCCTAAATGACCAAGAAATTCAATAATGACAAGCTCATAAGGACTTTCTATGTATTTGAGATTTTACTCCCAAGCTAAAAATTGTTGGGGGGAGGAGGTTTATTTTAAATATGGGTTGAATAAAAAGGATTTGAAGGATTTATTGTTGGTAAGAGGGGATAGTTTGGATTCATGTGAGAGAGGGAAATTTTTGGGAAAGGTTAGGCTAGCCCCTACTTTTGCCCTATGCGCAGATGTGTGAATGAGAATTTATTTCATTTTGTATCCGAGTGGGAAGAACTGTCTCAATTGCGGAATGAATGTTTTTGACGAGTGTTTGGGAGTTAATGCTGGTTAATTGAGTAGATGGCTGAGAGGAACGCATGTGCTATTAAACAGTTGCGTAAGTTTCTTCGTTTAGGGATTAGACATAGGGAATCATGTTTGAGGGGATAGTTTGCTATGGTTTTTAGGAATTGAATTCTATTATGGTTGGTGTTTGTCGGTTAAAATGTTGAGCCTTGGCGTGTTTATTTTTTTGTATTTTTGTTGTTTTGTTTATTTATGCTATTTAATGTAGCATTTTGTTCCTGAGCTTTGTTTGTATGCTGTAATTTGGGCTGCTACTGCCCGCAGGTATTTTGCAATAATTCTTATCTTTTAGAAATACATTTAAACCAGTCTTCTTGGCTATATGACTTGATATTCGCTATATTGATTTTTTTTATGATTTAACGCGAAACCGGCTGGTTGCATCCTACACTAGTCATTTCAAGCACTATCACAATTTATTAAACAGTGGGGGAGGGGGGCGTTGGGAAGAAAAGGACGGAGAGAGAGGGAAGTTCAAAAAAGAGAAGAAGTTCTTACCAGGTAAAACCTTATTCCTAAATTCAAGAGACCTTTTTGAAGCTACTTGGTTCCAAATATAGCTTTGGTAGGCGTGCAGGTACAATAAACGGATATTTCTTGGAAGCTAAAGAAAACAAACAAAAAAGTTAGAGAGAGCAATAGCAACTAAACGAGGTGACGGAGATGAAAAATAAACATTCCTAAAGTATATAACCATAAGCGAAGTAACACTGACTAAAACATTGCAACATCACTTGCCAACTCTAAAAGCTCGGAGCAATAACAATTTTCGGGCTACTGCACTGAGCAATTGTCAGCTTCTTTCAGAACTACATTTCTAAATTTTTTGTGTCGATTCTGTAAGTCTTGAAAGATGTGCTCAAACAAACGCCCAACCGCCATCTAACATAGCCTAGCCTAACCGAATTTCTCACGTTTCTATTCGTATGTTATATGAGAAATAATTAGATGGCACTGATGGTCTTTAATTGAAAACGGAGAAAAGTCTCATCGAATCTATGCTTATTTTTCGTTTTTTTTTAATTGTACAACAATGAAAGAATTGAGGATAATGTTTACTATGATTATTCTGCATATTATGAAGTAAGAATCGCTGTCTTAGATATGTTTCCTCATTTGGAGGGGCTTATCTAGGCTTACACCAAAAAAGGTATAATTGACTTCAACGGAAAATTAAGCAAGAGAAAACTGGTTTTAAATTCGACAAAGCAGTGAACAAAAAATAAAAACAAAGCTACACTTTAACAAGAAAAAATAAAAATATTCCGAAAATGTTTAAAGTTAAAAATAATTTTTTTTTTTAGTTAAAGTGTAGTTTTTTTTTACCTACTACTTTGTCAAAATTAAAACCCGTTTTCTCTTGCTTAATTTTTCGTAAATGGAAAAGCAGAGTAGTCTTAGAAATTATTAACTTCAACGTAAGATCTTAGACTGCAATCACCAACAAAGAAAACCAGACAATGTACTAATAGCCAATCCTCGTCTTCAAATTTGCAAACTGAAACATCCCAGGACTCATCAATCTCTACTAATACTGAAAAATACTAAAAATACTAATACTAAAAAATGCAACATCTTTCACTTTTTTTCTACAAATCTACCGAGTCTACAAATCTACTCGGTATCAAAACTACCGAGTTGGCAGTTTAGCACGGGTAGAATAGAAAATTTATTTTTATTATTTTTCAGGTTAACAGAAGATTGCAAATATAAGATAGTTTCGAAAACTTTAAAAGATACAAATTTCTTAATTCGTAACGTAGATTGTTACAGACCCTTTCAAAACCAAACTTTCTATTCATACTTTTTTTCAACATTTTCCTCTTTCCTAAATGATATTATATATATATATATATATATATATATATATATATATATATATATATATATATATATATATATATATATATATATATATATATATAAATCTATCGTTAAGCAAATTAAGAAATGTTGAGTATATTTAGTCGAAAAGCAAACAAACCTTTCAAATAGAAAATATATCCCTTAACAATTTTAATATAGCGGAAATGTATGTAACACACCTAAACGCCAGAGAAAGATGGACTTCAAAAAATTTGAATACAAATACCGTCCCTTTGTCACTATAGATTCATAAAGACTTTTCCAAGTTCTATTGGGTTTATATTAAAAAGAAAACAAAACAAATTAACTTAAAAGACACTGATCCATGACACAGCCGACGTTGAGACCCATAGACATAAAGATTCTTCCTATCATGCAGAACAGGTCTAACTTCACTACTAAGGACAACCGCACGTCTTCTCCACAATTACATATTATTACCTTAGCTATCAGGTTCCTCCCTCCCTCCCCGGAAGCACAATCACCTCACCTATAAACAATAAATATAATCTTAAATACTAAACTCATTTTAATCCAATTTAACTTCTTATTATTTGACCTTTCACTAAATATTTTTTAAAATTAATTTTGAAGGATCCAAGTGAGCTATTACAATGAGATTTCACAAAGCAAACTTCTTTTTTAAAAGTTAAAACAAAACAAAAAACTTACTAAAATGACAAACTGTCATTTTTCTTTACTCATCCCCCCTTTTTTTGAATTCTACAATGAGTATTGGTATAGACAAAAAAGTTTCTAATTTCCCCTAAATGATTCAATAATTCAAAAGCAAGCTCACCGAATTCATCGCTTTTTCATAATCTTTTCTATTCTTTGTTAGTCCATGCAAAAGTTTGCCTTCAATTCTCATTTTCAACTGGGACGGAAGACGTCTAAGAGCCTCATAAGCATCCTTTCTCGTTCTCCATACGCGCAAGGCTTCCTCCAGATTTCGATTCGACTCCTTTTCATCAGATGACAAAATGAAATTACAAGCCTGGAAAGAGTCTCCTTTAAGGTCCATTCGCGAATTCATTCAAGACAAATTTGAAATTTAGAGATACGGAATTTAAGAAGGCGGGGGAAGGGGGGGGGATACAAATTTATCTTTTTCAAAAATGAGAATACAAAAGGACATTTTAATAATAAAAATACTCCCAAAAAGAGATTTTTGAAATATAAGGGAGGAGCGAAATCTAGGGGGGGCATTTGTCCCCCTACAGATTTTCACTTTTTTGAGCCAAAATTACTTTTAGGAATGGATCTATGCAGATTTTCATGGCGAGATGTGTTATACAACATTTTATAATTCAACAATTAGACTAATATAGATCTTGCTTAAAAGGGTTCTGCCTTTAGAAGACACGATTCAGATTACAGACAAGAACACTTTCTTTTGTATTATAAAACGAATCATACTAGGATTTTTTTCTTCTTTTTTTTAACAAAAATCATGGTGCAAGAGAAAACGGTTACTATCGCCAGTTGCATAGATTTGGCGTAGAAGAGAAGAGCTAGTTTAAATTTGAGCCAATCAGATTTCAGATTTACATTTTTCTGATTGGCTAAAATTTTAAGAAAAATTTTCATTGACTAGAAATAGTTAGATAATTCCAGACCTTAGAAAATTTTATGGCGAATGGTCCTTCAGCCTAAGATACTAAAAGCAATTGGCACTTGTGCATAAAAGAGGAGTTCTGAGCTTTCCTTAATAATTCGAAAAACATCTAAATAATTTGTATTTTATCATACTCTGCATGCTCTTATTAACTTATTTACCACTTATCTTAATGTAAAATTCGTGTACACATGCTTGACTTGATACAATACAATATTTTAAATAATTATTAAATGTTTTAATAATATCGATGTTTTTCCACAACAGTGAGACGCAAAACTTTGCTCTAACGTACCCAAGTGCATAAGCAAGCTAAGACACGAACAGACAATATCACCAGATGATTGGGAGAATGCATTCTGAAACACCGTTATTAATTTAAAAGAGTTTATTACTACCAGGTTTGCCTTCCGTGAAAAAAAATGCTAGATTTTAGTGATTTTTTGGTTGATTTGGTGATTTTCTTGAATAACCCAGTGATTTATGTGCTGATTTAGAGTTTGTTTTTTAGGCAATAAGAAAAATCACTACAAATAGTGATAAATCCACTAGGGGTGGCAACCCTAATTACTACACTAAATAAAATTTGTTAACGCTAAATTCATAAAGGTAATCATAATTTGTCCGTCATGGTTCAGATTTAGCTTTTTTTTTCAAGATTTGTTGGTTTGAAGATCTATTATATTGTATCAACCCTGAACTCACACAGGATCTTTATGTTGTCCATTTTCTACAGCCTTTCCATCTATTAACTTGCAAGTGTTTTAACTTACTATCAAATTCATCATTTAAGTAAAATTTAACATATAAGTAGCATTTAGGTAGTCCTGAGTTTTAACAGGATTTTTCAGCAATAGGCAATGTTCACCAACTGCATTAAACTAGTTCCTGTTGTGTTCATACAGGATTTTTATATTGTCCAATTTCTACAGCCTTTCCATCTACTAACTTGCAATTGTTATTTATTAGTACTGTTATTACTTACTTTTAAATTCATCATTTAAGTAAAATTTAACATTTAAGTGATATTTAGGACACTAAGAATCTAGAATCAGACTGCTTCCAAATGACGTACTAGCAGCTGCAGTAGGAATAGTAGGAAGCCAGATAAACTACATTAAAACACCGATATCAAAATATATATTTACTCCCTGGCTGGACTAGCTAATTTAAATTAGTAGGAAACAACCAAATTCTAAGCTAAACCATTTGCGATTCACCTCTAAATAAAAAAACATAGAGCAATTGTCAGTGAGTTAGACTGAAATGCCTTTATTTTGCAACAAATTTGTAGCAACAGCACTCAGTGGTAGCTACAACCTAGTAAAGGACGAACCTCAGCCAACAGTAACCCAAAATTAGTTATTCTGAAGCCAAACTGGATCGAAATAAAAATATATAAAATAAAAATAACATAAAATAAAAAAAATATACCACAAAAAGGGCTAGCTGGGCGGTCCCATGGTAAGACTAAGATTAGATAATAATAATAATACTAAAAAAAAAAAAAAAAAAAAAAAAAAAAAAAAAAAAAAAAAAAAAAAAAAAAAAAAAAACGAAACTGAACTGAACTATTTGCAATTCACTGAAACTGCTAAACGTTGTAATTTGTTCACTTAGGAATCACACACACACACACAAAAAAAAAATAAACTAGCGGGGCACCTGCTAACAAAATCTCTACAACATATTTTTGGTTCCTGGTCAGGCTCGTAAGAGACTAAAAAAAAAAAAAAAACTAAACTATTTGCTTTTCAAATCCAAAGAAAAAAGCATAATACGAAATGGTTATGACGATAATTGTCAGTGACTTAACCCTAAATGGCATATGCTCAAGCAGGCTAGTGGTAATGATAGAAAGGACAAGGACAATGCAAAAAGAACACAGAAAAAGGAAAATGCAAAAAGCACAGAAAAAGAAAAAGCACAATGCAAAATGGAATGGAGAGGCTATAAAGTGACTTAGCCCTCAATGGCATATACTGAAACAAGCAAGGGGTAATGATGAAAAACACTAGCAGGACAAGCTGCTCACTAGGTACCTCTTGCCAATTTCCTTTCAGCATTTCTCGGCCGATCTCATGGGTACCTTTTTTACGAGTTCCAAATCTTTGCATCCCATAAAAGTTAATGAATCCTTCTTCCGCGAGATTTTTCATTATTTCTTCAAGGTCAGAATCATTACACACAACATTCCTGAAAATGGGGTTTAAATAAAAACAAGTCTTATTTATAACATAAAAAACTTCCGAAAAAATAAAAACTTACAATAATTCAAACTCAAAACGACTAGAAATTACTATTAAAGAATAAATAAAACCCAAAACGAACAGGAATTAAATAAATGGTCATAGCAAAAACACGTACAAAAGGGTACTAATATAAATGAATAAATAAGTCTTAAAACGAGTAAAGTTTAAACTAAAAATGCAAATCAAGCTTAAAATGAACAAAAGTCACTACAAACAAGAGTTTGGGTACTGCCGCTAGAAAAAGAAATACGAAGAAATAATTTACTATTAGAAGAATAATTTACGAAGAAAAAGCATAAAGGAATTATTGTAGGTTAGGTATAGATACATTTTTAAAGGAAGGGGCTTGGCAGAATTTCCTACCATCAGTAACTTTAATTTATTATCCCCGCTAGCATTAGAGTGGGCCACGAATGTGACTCTTTTGATCTTTCAAACCCAGGAGCGGAAGCCTCTTTTTTATAAGTAAGCATTTTTGGGGGAAGCATTCGGTAGTTCATTCCGTAATTTACCAGATACCGTACCATATGCGTAATTATATCACACCAGAAGAATGCCATGTTTTTTTTTCTGCTCGCGTTAAGCAGAAGTCACTCTTTACTTTTACTTCAAAAGTATATTAACTTAAACAAAATTAGCTCTAATTCGTTGTTCTTAATATTTCGAGAAACGTCGTAAAATTATTAGTAAAATATCAAGAGTTAGCAAACAATGCCTGCACTAGTTCTTTTTTTTCTACAATGAATTGTTTTTTTTCCTATTTTTCTTATTCAATTATTAGCTCTAATTCCCTCTTACCATTAGCTCTAATTCGTTGTTCTTTATATTTCGAGAGACGTCATAAAATTATTAGTAAAATCTCAAGAGGTAGCAAACAATGCCTTCATTAGTTCTTTTCTTCCTACTATGAATTGTTTTTTTTTTCTATTTTTCTTTTAAAGACAGTGTTGTTTCCATTAGCATAACAAGAAGACTGAAGAAAAGCTATATTTGAAACAAGCAAAATGGTGTTTAAGGGATTCATGGGCTTGTGCCACTAATTATTTGAACCCTTTACATTTCTGAACACAACGACTACATAAATACGCATACTGTCGTGTCAATATAGATGAAGTGAAGTCTGAATATTTTTTTTTGTGGTTGTATTTGAAAATGAAATAGATATAGTACAATAGACATTCGAAAAATAGAGCAAAACCAAATACAAATAATTCTTACTGTTTGGTACCGCTTTACATTGGAACGATCACACCTTCATATTATACTCCTACAGAAGGCAAACTTCGCATTTGCTAGCTAGAAGCTACTTGGCATAAAATAACACACCATTATACACGGGTTGTGGTTTGATATGAAATATATGTGACTAAACATTTTTCAAACTAGGAGCAGACCCAAATTGTAAGAGATATTTCGAAGAAACAAGAGCCAAGAGCTCATCTTGTGACGAGGCAAGAAGAGCTAAGAGCCAAGAGCTCATATGGTATGAGCTCTAACAAAATTCTGAGAATCAATAGATTGATTTAAAAGGAAAATCAGAGGCTTAATGCCGGCCGGGATTCAAAATAAGAGCTCTGAGTCCCGATGTCCTTCTTCCCATCCAGTTTCATCCTCATCTCTCCGCTTTAAGTATTTTCTAAGATTTCCGGTCCCCCCCCCAATGACGCTGGATCCGGTTGAGATTTAAAATAAGAGATCTGAGTTACGAGGTCCTTCTAAATATGAAGTTTCATGAAGATCCGATCACTGCTTTGAGACACGGTATCCTTCTAAATATTAAATTTCATTGAGATCCGATCACCCGTTCATAAGTTAAAAATACCTCATTTTTCTAATTTTTCAGAATTTCCGAATTAACCGGCCCCCACTTTTTTCCGAATTAACCGGCCCCCACCCCCCCCCCCAGAGGGTCAAATCGGGAAAACGACTATTTCTAAATTAATCTGGTCCGGTCCCTGATACGCCAGCCAAATTTCATCGTCCTAGCTTACCAGGAAGTGCCTAACGTAGCAAAACCGGGACCGACAGAATTTGCGATTGCTATATGTCACTTAATTAATACCAAGTGCCATAAAAATTGAGGGTATCATTATAGATAATAGATCGTGAGAATAAAACGCCGTCATCTTATACTGCCTCACGAGGCAAACTAAGATTTGTAAGTTACTAGCTTAAGGAGGTGTCACTATAGATGCTTTTGATTCTGAAAATAACACACCCTTAAACAGGGCTGTGGTTGAAACTGAATTATACGCAATCGAACATCTTTTAAAATGGAAGTAGACAACAAGTTGAAGACATATTTTGAAAAAATTGCTTTATATTATGCTGGCGAATTTTATTCACAAAAAAATAGTTTCTAAAGGTGAATTTATAGATGTCGTATATCGTGAAAATAAAACACCTTTATATTATGCTGCTGGAAAAGGCAAACTAAATTTTGGAAGTTACTAATTTCGATAAGAGGTACCATTATAAATGTTTCCTTTTCACTAACACATCCCTACGTTGGCTTGTGAGTAAAGATCATAGAAATATGACTGAATATTATTTAAAAAAAAAAAAAAATCTGACTATAAAGTAAATGTAATGTTTTATTTATGTCTTTTTCCGAGTGTTAAGCGTTCTTTTCAATAACCTTTTTTCAAGCATTAAGTACTAATATTAGGTTAATGCAGTGTTTCATTTAAGCGTTTTATGATGATTGCTGATTAGAGTTTATGTTATTTGTGTCTTTCGTTTATATTATTGTACTGTGTTCATGGCTGTATATTTAGCTTTAAAATACATCTATCTATCTATCTATCCATCTATTAATTAGAAAGTGAAGCGGACATAAGTTTTACTGAAGAGTGCCTTAGATTAATGGAACTGAATTTTGAACCCAAACAATTTGTCCAGTATTGGTTCCTAAAGGTACACTTATAGAAGCTTAGATTCTTACAATAGGACATCTTTACAAAGTGCCGCTTAGATGTCAGTTACTAGTTTTAGCAGATACCGCAACGTTATAAGGCCGATCCTCATGAACGTTGGCATTTTGTTTTTAAATTTTGATCTCACGATAATTTACTTCCAGTGGTAGGCATAATTTTTTGTTTGGAAGAGGAATATAGCTAAATTTGCATTGTTCAAAGTTTCCGCACTACTTACTTTCTTCACCTAGGCTGGTAATACGAACAGGAAACTGTGACAACCCAAATGGTCACTGAATAAATTATTAATTCTGTCAATTTAGTTTTGTATTCTTTAGCAAGCCTTATTATTGTTTTTAAACTTTTTTATGTTTTTGTCGTGTGGCAGATCGTCTTCGGTTGGGGTTGGAGGATGTCATAAAGACAAATTAAAGAAATGGGAACTTCCTGGGAAGGTGTAAAGAGGGAGGCTTTGAATAGATTGGGACGGAGGAGGAGCGTGCATAGCTGTGCTGGCCTCACACAGCTTGGTTCTGCGGCGAGTTGTTAGTAGTAGTAGTTTTGTTTTTTAACCCCAAAATACCAATTTAGCCCTTTGAGACTAGTAATAGTGATTTTTATGGCACTTGGTATTTACCAAGTGACATAGAGCGATCGCAAATTCTGTCCGTCTGTCAGACTGTCGGTCCCAGTTTTTCTAGTTTAGGCACTTCCATTTAAGCTAGGAAGATGAAATTTGGCACGCGTATCAGGGACCAGACAGGATTAAATTAGAAATCGTTTCCCCGATTCCACCATTTGGGGGGGGGAGTGGGGGGACGGTTAATTCGGAAAAATTAGAAAAAATGAGGTATTTTTAACTTACGAAAGGGTGATCGGATCTTGAAATTTGAATATTTAGAAGGATATCGTGTCTCAGAGCTCTTATTTTAGATCCTGATCGGATCCGGTGACATTGAGGGGAGTTGGAGGGGTAAACCTAAAATCTTGGAAAACGCTTAGAGTGGAGGGATCGGGAAGAAACTTGGTGGGAAAAATAAGCACAAGTCCTAGATACGTGATTGACATAACCGGAACGGATCTTTTCTCTATGGGGGAGTTAAGGAGGGAGGGGTAATTCGAAAAAAATAGAAAAAATGAGGTATTTGTAACTTACGAACGGGTGATCAGATCTTAATGAAATTTGATATTTAGAAGGATCTTGTGCTTCAGAGCTCTTATTTTAAATCCCGACATGATCCGGAAATCTTGGGAAAAGCTTAGAAACCTGGCGGGAAGAATAAGCATCCAAGATATAAGTCCAGAATAAGAATAAGTCCAAGATACGTGACTGACATAACCGGACCGGATCTTTTCTCTGTGTGGGAGTTAAGGGGGGAGGGGTAATTCGAAAAAATTAGAAAAAATGAGGTACTTGTAACTTACGAACGGGTGATCAGATCTTAATGAAATTTGATATTTAGAAGGATCTTGTGCTTCAGAGCTCTTATTTTAAATCCCAACTAGATCCGGTGACATTGGGGGGGGGGGGTTGGAGGGGGAAACCGGAAATCTTGGAAAACGTGAAAATTGAGGTATGTTCATATTATGAATGGGTGATCAGATTTTAATGAAACTTGATATATGGAAAGATCTTATGTCTCAGATGTTCCATTTTAAATTCGGATCGGATTCGGGAAAATAGAGAGTTGGAGGAGGGAAACAGAAATATTGGAAACCGGAAATCTTGGGAAATGCCTTCTGTAATATTTAAATTTGAACCAAATGACAATATGATATAATTTAAGCCTATTCCGTCTAATTTCTGGTCCATGTTTAACCAGCAATTTACTTCTATTCCAAATATGCCCTTTATTAATATTTCCACATCAATGACATTATTTGTAATATAGCTATTGAAACTATCTTCTTTTATAGATTGCTTGAGTTTCCTTTTCAATACGGTATGCGAGTCAGAAGAATCTCACGTTGTGTCCCAAGCTGCTAACAAAATGGTTTTAAGAACAGTGCTATCATTTAATCTGCATTACTTCATTAATGTTTCTGTGTACCAAAATCATCAACCGGCAAACCTAATTTTAGAACACACTGAATTTCTTGGGTACTAAAACTAGCAAGTTGCTACCTTGACCTTAGATCCACGTATACCCAGGCCTGGTTGCCTATTCACCAAGTTTACAAAATCATAAACAGAAATACCTTTTGCAAGTATTTGACAGCATTTTCAGACCTTTGAGAAGATGTCCCTTTGTTGGAACTATGAGTTTTCCAAAGTCATGTTCTAAGAAAGAAGTTTGATAATGGAGCTAAGGGCTCCATTTCCCAAGATTCCCCCCCCCAAGGACGCTTGATCCGGTTGAGATTTAAAATAAGAGATCCGAGTTAAGAGGTCCTTCTAAATATGAAGTTTCATGAAGATCCGATCACTGCTTCGTAAGTTATAAATACGTCATTTTTTTCTTCTAATCTTTCAGAATTAACCCCCCCCCCCCGATAGAGGGGATCCGTTCCAATTATGTCAATCACGTATCTAACACTTCTGCTTATTTTTTCCACCAAGTTTCATCCCGATCCCTCCACTCTAAGCGTTTTCCATGATTTTAGGTTCCCCCCAAACTCTCCCCAATGTCACCAGATCCGGTCGGTATTTAAAATTAGAGCTTTGAGACACGATATCTTTCTAAATATTAAATTTCATTGAGATCCGATCACCCGTTCATAAGTTAAAAATACCTCATTTTTTCTAATTTTTCAGAATTACCCCCCCCCCCCCCCCAGCTACCCCAAGAGAGAGCGGATCGTCCCGGTTATTTCAATCATTTATCTATGACTTGTGATTATTTTTCCCACCAAGTTTCATTCCGATCCCTCCACTCTAAGTGTTTTCCAACATTTTAGGTTTCTCCCTCCCAACTCCCCCCCCCAATGTCACCAGATCCGGTCGGGAAAATAAGAACTCTGAGACACAATATCCTAAGAACATCAAATTTTATTAAGACCTGATCAACAGTTCGTAAGTCAAAAATACTTCATTTTTTCTATTTTTTTCCGAATTAACCGGCCCCCACTCCCCCCCAGATGGTCAAATCGGGAAAACGACTATTTCTAAATTAATCTGGTCCGGTCCCTGATACGCCTGCCAAATTTCATCGTCCTTGCTTACCTGGAAGTGCCTAACGTAGCAAAACCGGGACCGACAGAATTTGCGATTGCTATATGTCACTTGGTTAATACCAAGTGCCATAAAAATTGAGGGTATCATTATAGATAATAGATCATGAGAATAAAACGCCATCATCTTATACTGCCTCACGAGGCAAACTGAGATTTGTAAGTTACTAGCTTCAGGAGGTGTCACTATAGATGCTTTAGATTCTGAAAATAACACACCCTTAAACAGGCCTGTGGTTGAAACTGAACTATACGCAATCGAACATCTTTTAAAATGGAAGTAGACAAAAAGTTGAAGACACATTTTGAAAAAAATGCTTTACATTAAGCTGGTGAATTTTATTCACAAAAAAAATAGTTTGGTGAATTTATAGATGTCGTATATCGTGAAAATAAAAAACCTTTATATTATGCTCCTGGAAGAGGCAAACTAAATTTTGGAAGTTACCAATTTCGATAAGAGGTACCATTATAAACGTTTCTTTTTCAATAACACATCCCTAGGTTGGCTTATGAGTAAAGATCATAGAAATATGACTTAAAAAAAAAAAATCTCAGTATAAAGTAAATGTAATGTTTTATTTATGTCTTTTCCGAGTGTTAAGCGTTCTTTTCAATGACCTTTTTTTCAAGCATTAAGTACTAATATTAGGTTAACGCAGTGTTTCATTTAAGCGTTTTATGATGACTGCTGATCAAAGTTTATGTTATTTGCGTCTTTAGTTTATATTATTGTACTGTGTTCATGGCTGTATATTTGGCTTTGAAATACATTTATCTATCTATCTATTAATTAGAAAGTGAAGCGGACATAAGTTTTACTGAAGAGTGCCTTAGATTAATGGGGCTGAATTTTGAACCCAAGCAATCTGTCAGGTACTGGTTCCTAAAGGTATACTTATAGATGCTTAGATTTTTACAATAGAACATCTTTACAGAGTGCCGCTTAGATGTCAGTTACTAGTTGTAACAGATACCGCAACGTTATAACGCCCATCCTCATGAACGTTGGGATTTTTGTTTTTAAATTTTGATCTCACGATAATTTACTTCCAGTGGTAGGCATAATTTTTTGTTTGGAAGAGGAATATAGCTAAATTTGCATTGTTCAAAGTTTCCGCACTACTTACTTTCTTCACCTAGGCTGGTAATACGAACAGGAAACTATGACAACCCAAATGGTCACTGAATAAATTAGTAATTCTGTCAATTTAGTTTTGTATTCTTTAGCAAGCCTTATTATTGTTTTTAAACTTTTTTATGTTTTTGTCGTGTGGCAGGTCGTCTTCGGTTGGGGTTGGAGGATGTCATAAAGACAAATTTAAAGGAAATGGGAACTTCTTGGGAAGGCGTAAAGAGGGAGGCTTTGAATAGATTGGGACGGAGGAGGAGCGTGCATAGCTGTGCTGGCCTCACACGGCTTGGTGCTGCGGCGAGTTATTAGTAGTAGTAGTTTTGTTTTTTAACCACAAAATACCAATTTAGCCCTTTGAGACTAGTAATAGTGATTTTTATGGCACTTGGCATTTACCAAGTGACATAGAGCGATCGCAAATTCTGTCCGTCTGTCGGACTGTCGGTCCCAGTTTTTCTAGTTTAGGCACTTCCAGATAAGCTAGGACGATGAAATTTGGCACGCGTATCAGGGACCAGACTAGATTAAATTAGAAATCGTTTCCCCGATTCGACCATTTGGGGGTGGGAGTGGGGGACGGTTAACAGCATGACCGAACTATTCTATGAGAAAACGTCTCGAGAGTACGAACGGTTCTTCCCTAAGTAATTGTAAGCGAGTTACAATTAAGCCACAGAGCAAACCATGGGTTAACTCGAACATAAAAGCTGCAATGAGAGAGCGAGACATGCTTTACAAGACAAAGCCCAATTGTGATGAATATAAACGGAAGAGAAATATAGTAGTGAGACTACTAAAGCAAGCTAGGCGTCTGTATGGACACCAAATATTCGCTAGGTTGTCAGCCAGTGATCCAAGGAAGTTCCACACAACTGTACGGAAGTTAATGGGACAGCAGAAGTCAAAATCCATTCTGAAGGACGAGCAAGGAAAGAATTTAACCGCAGAAATAATTAATGCCCACTTCTCAAATATTTGCCGCCAACAGCCTCCCCTCAATACTTTACCACAGAATGGTCCGATTGAAACCATCCCTGTAATCACAGTTTCCCAGGTCCAAGAAAAGCTCGAACACCTAGATATTAGGAAAGCCTCTTACCCCGGTGAAATTCCTATAAGGCTGATACACGCATGCCCCTCCTTCCTGGCCACGCCATTGGCTATGATGTATAACCAGTGTCTGCTGGAAGGCGTTTTTCCAGATAAGTTTAAAAAGGCATATATCACACCTATTCCAAAGAAAACATCACCGACCTCACCGTCAGACCTTAGGCCGATTTCGAAGACGCCCATCATCTCGAAAGTCTTTGAAGACTTTATTCTACGGTGGCTACTAGCAGAAGTAGAACATAAAATCGACCCTATGCAGTTCGGTTTTCGTCGAGGGCACAGCACAACACATTATATGGTCAGATTACTTCATGATCTACTAGAGCATCTAGAAATTTCGGAGGCCCTTGCTGATATAATAATTTCTGATTTCGTGAAAGCTTTCGATCTCCTTGACCACGAGACTGTTAACAATGAAGCCCGTGCCCTGGATGTCTCGCAGTTTCTTCTGTGCATTATCGCAAGTTTCCTTTCTGGTCGTCAACAGTGCGTACAACTTGAAAACGGAGAAGCATCCAACTTCCAAGACATCACATGTGGAGCAGCCCAAGGAAGCAAGCGAGGTCCCATCTTATTTGTCATTGTAATCAACCGACTGATGAGACAACATAAACAAAGGTACAAGTTCGCAGACGACTGTTCAATAAGTCTACTACGATTCCTTCCACAAACACACGACCAACTCGAGCCCCTGGTTGCAGAGCTTCGGGATCAAGCTGATCAAGTGAAGCTCCAGCTAAGTCTTGAGAAAAGCTGTGTGTTGCGTGTCAACTTCTTGAAGAAGAAGAGCATTGACGAACCTGCACCTCTCCAAACAAAGAAATCAGTTAAAATACTCGGCATCACACTAAGTGACGATCTTAGGTTCGGAGATCACATCAACCAGATCACAGCAAAAGCAGCTGGTCTTCTAAAATCCTTTGCAAATCTCAAAAGGTTTGGAATGACAGAACGACTCCTTCTTTCGTGCTACAAAACTTATGTAATGTCCATTGTCATGTATGGCTGTCCTGTCTGGCACCCATCGCTCACAGAGAAAGACAGAAGTCAGCTTGAAACAATTCAGACAAGAGCCTGCAAAATAATTCTTGGATCAAATTACAAAAACTACGAAGAAAGCTTGAGCGAACTCAGGCTCCCAACCCTGGATGAAAGGAGGCACGAAACACTGATGAAGTTTGGAGCTGACATCCTGAAGTCCACAACGCACCGAGATATCCTGCCTCAGTTTACTTCAGTGACTCACGCACACAAGACGAGGGTGGCAACTTTTAAAGAGGGAAAAGAAACTTGGTGGGAAAAATAAGCACAAGTCCTAGATACGTGATTGACATAACCGGACCGGATCTTTGCTCTGTGTGGGTGTTAAGGGGGGGGGGGGGTAAAAAATGAGGTATTTGTAACTTACGAACGGGTAATCAGATCTTAATGAAATTTGATATTTAGAAGGATCTTGTGCTTCAAAACTCTTATTTTAAATCCCGACTAGATCCGGTGACATTGGGGGGGGGGGGGTGTGGAGGGGGAAACCGGAAATCTTGGAAAACGTGAAAATTGAGGTATGTTCATCTTATGAATGGGTGATCGGATTTTAATGAAACTTGATATATGGAAAGATCTTATGTCTCAGATGTTCCATTTTAAATTCGAATCGGATCCGGGGACACAGAGAGTTGGAGGAAGGAAACAGAAGTATTGGAAACCGGAAATCTTGGGAAATGCTTAGAGTGGAGAGATCAGGATGGCACTTGATGGGAAGGATAAGCAAAAGTTTAAGATACGTGATTGACATAATTAGAGCGGATCCACTCTCTTTGGGGGAGTTGTGGGGGGTAATTCGGAAAAATTAGAAAAAATTAGGTATTCTTGACTTAAGAACGGGTGACCGGATCTTATTGAAATTTGATATTTAGAAGGAGCTCATGTCTCAGAGCTCTTATTTTAAATCCCAACCAGATCTGGTCACATTGGGGGGATTTGGAGGGGGTAACCGAAAATCTTGGAAAACGCTTAGAGTGGAGAGATTGGGATGGAACTTGGTGGGTAGAATAGGCATGTCGTAGATACGTGATTGACGTAACCGGACTGGATCCGCTTTCTTTGGGGGAATTAGCGGGAGAGGGGTTCCGGCTTTGGTGAGTTTGGTGCTTCTGGACGTGCTAGGACGATGAAAATTGGTAGGCGTGTCAGGGACCTGCACAAATTGACTTGATAAAGTTGTTTTCCCCGATTCGACCATCTGGGGGGCTGAAGGGAGAGGAAAAATTAGAAAAAATAAGGTATTTTTAACTAACGAGTGGGTGATCGGATCTTAACGAATTTTCATGTTTAGAAGGACCTCGTGTCTCACAGCTTTCGACCGGCATTAAACCTCTGATTCGCCTTTTAAATCAATCTATTGATTCTTAGAATTTTGCTAGAGCTCATACCACATGAGCTCTTGGCTCTTCCGACCACGTCACAAGTGCCATATGAGCTCTTAGCTCTTGTTGAAATAAATATCGTACCTCAGCAGATATTAAAATAAGTAGTCTTGTCTTCGTTTAAGGAGAGAGACTTGCTGCTTTTATAGTCAACACACTACCGTTGATATAGTAAAGAACAATGTGTTTCTCCTGTGTTAACTGCTCATTATTATTTTCTCCCCGGTCAAATCGTAAGGGAAGAGTTATTCTGTGTCCTTTTAAGGAGCGAAAGTGATTGGAGGATTTTGGTACCATCTTTGCCCTCAGGACCCTGATGCACATAAACAAAAAAAAAAAAATTTGGTTTGCCCAAAAAAGGGCTAAAATCTTTTTACTTCAAAGTGCTTGATAGTTTTTCCTTAAATTCAAGGGAACCGCAATACACAGCGTAAAAACAAAAATAACTATTTGTTTTAATCCCCTGATGGGACCCCATGTTGTCGCTCCACAACACAAGAAGAAGGCCATAGAAGGCAAAAATATTGATGTGATGTAAAGATATAAAAGAACAATTTTGGTCTGTATTGTTTTCGAATAAATTGTTTTCACAAAGAGATACAATAACAAAAATAAAGCTTGAGCTTGTCAGGGGAACTCAAAACCACGCTGAAACATAAGATTATATAAAAGTTATAAAAACAGAGGATTGGGAAACAAGGAGGAAAAGCGAAATGAATATAGGTAAAAAAAAATTCTTTGTCAACCTCCCGAGATACATCCAAACATATAAAGCCTGTAGACAGGAAGACAGGAAGAAAATAAACAGGGAAAGGTCTTTGACTAGGAAAATAGGACAAAATTTCAATATCGGAAAATAAGTAAGAAAAAAAATAAGAATAAAAAAAAAGAAAATAAGCCACCTTATAACGACAGAGAATTTGTTCCCTTTCAAGCTGCCAAGTTCAATACGGCTAGGTGAAAATCCAAAATTTCCAACATTAATTCTTGGAATCTGTTTGGCAACTTCATGAACTGAATCCGGTGCAATACGGAACACCGACATTCTTTGAATCGTTTTCCCACGTTTGTCTTTAGTGCCGGCAAAACTGAATTTAGAGGAAGCAATATTCAGATGACGTGCCAGCTCGCTTATACATTCAACCGTTTCGCGATTTACTTTGTACAGAGAAAACGTTGTGTAAAAATTTTCCACTCCGTCGATTACAACAGGCCAGCGAACGTCAGAACGCTTCACCATGTTTTCTAAAAATAAGATAACATGTACTACTATATTATATACCTACTAACAGTAAGGCCTCAAAAGACCAAAAAATGTTGTTTAAAAATCTTCCACTCCGTGGATTACGACAAACCAGCGACCGTCAGAACACTTCGCCATGTTTGCTGAAAATAAGCTAACATGTGCTAGAATATTACATAGAATATAAAATTTCAAGCCAAATTAATCAGTAGAATTAATGCTTCTGATGTATTATATGTAAAAATAAACGACTTTTCTCTAGAGTAACACAATCAAAAATTATATAAAGTAAGAAAATTATAAGCATATATTTCAGACAGTGTATATTTTTCGGGTGGAAAGGGTAGAAAGGTATTGAAACAGCTGCTTTCCAAAAATATCTTAGGAACAGTTTCCTTTTCTGTTATTTCTCCATACTATATTCAGTCCTCTCCCAAGAAGGTAAACATTTTTTGCGTAATATGTTACTGTGTGACCTAGCTAGTCCCCGTCCACCCATATATATTTATTTAATAGATTTTGGGGAAAGAACTTTATAGAAGAATTTCAGAATATCTGCAATATTCTTTCTTTTTTTTCAATCCACCTAAATAATTTGCATTTTTACAATACATTCATAGTTAAGTAGCAAGGTAAATTAAAGCCATGTGGTAGCTGATTATGGAAATGGTGTAACTGCATTATCTCGGGAAGGGTTTGGGTATTAAGTGAAAATTTTTGGAAAGTATAGGAGAGCTAATAAGACTTTAAATTTTGAGGAGGGTGGAAAAAAAAAGGAAAAAGATCCTCCAGAGCCATTGCTGGCCCATAGGGCGTCGAACCGACGTTTCAGTTGCTGGGTGTTTTTTACAGGGACAAGTAGCAAGCTTGTCGCCTTGTCGAGGAGCATGGGGCTAAATGGTTATTCTCTGTCAACACTACAACGTTTTCGCACTTTTATAATCTATTAACGATAAAGTGGGGAGGTGCGAGGTGCACTCAAAGACATTACGTCTTTGATAAATAAGGCGTATCTGCTATACCCTGGGAAAAGCTTTAGGGGTAAAATTGAAATTTAGCTCAATTCCAAGTTTATATAATCAATTCGTGTTTCCATTGAATATAGACTGACTCGTTTATCATTGAACCAAAGCAAAGTAAATTTAACATTTTAATCATTGTTTAGATTTGATTTAAACCAAGCTAGACAATTATAACAATGATCTTATGGTAACAACAATGATCAAGTGGAGCCCTTTTTTTCAATAGGAATGCATGTTTTAGAGATCAGATAAAATCTTATGTAAAAATTTTCCACTGCGTTGTTTACAACAGGCCAGCAACGGTCAGGACACGTCATCCAGCTCATATGTAATAGGATATTATATACCTACTACCAGTAGGCCTCAAACGACTGATTAAAAAAAACGTACCTGTATCCATTTATAGGACCGGAGTTTTGATCCCCCCCCCTCTCAATCCCCAAGCAAAAAATTCCAAGTCAAAATTTTAACAAGTAGAATTAACGCCTCTGGTGCATTAAATATAAAAATAAACGAATTTTCTCTAGACTTACATAGTAACAAATTATATAAAGTAAGATGTTTATATGTATATATACTAGACAGAGCCTCTTTTCGGAGAGGAAAGGCGGAAAGGCTTATAAACAGCCGCTTTCTAAAAATATTTTAGGAATGTTTACTTTTCTGTTACTTCTCCATACTACATTTAGTCCCCCTAAGAAGGTAAACGTTTTAGCATTATATTTTATCATTTGACTTAGATAATCCCTCCCGCAACTATTCCTATTGAATAAATTTCTGGGAAATGACAGGATAGATAAATTTTAGGATATCTGCAATATTCAAACTTTTTTCAGGGCAGAGAGAGAGAGAGACAGAGAGAGAGAGAGAACAAGACATAGAGAGAGAGAGAAAGAGAGAGAGAGAGAGAGAGAAAGAGAGAGAGAGAAAGGGAGATTGAGAGGTGAAAAATTACCAGTTTTCTTGGAAATGACGATCACAGACTGCTTGTTGGTTGTACTGGTTAGACTACTGTAGTTCCTACTGATTTTATAATGAATTGACTTTCTTTCTTCTTTGGTGTTCCCGGTCACCTACGAGATGTATAGGCAATTCTTATATAAATATATATATCTATATGGTTTGAATATATATCTATATATCTATGGTGTGAATATGTATTTTTTTTTTTTTTGGAAAATGGCTATTTTTTCGATAAAATTGGCAGCCTAGGATATTCTGGCCAAATAAAACGATCTAGATAGGTCAGAAGTTTGGGAGTATTCGTTAAGAGCCTAAAATTTTGCAAAAGCATTTATATGAGTGACGTCATTTTTATATACCTCAGTATAACAATGATGTCACACTTGTCAAACTTATCTGTAAAAATTGAAGATTTTCATGTGTGGAGAAGTTTATATTAAATTGCTTAAAGAGCAAAAACTTTGAAAAAGAAAATCGAAAGTTTGAAGATTATTATAATTCGTTGTTAGGAAACGGGCTTGATGCAATAATCAAATATCTTTGACTGGACCTCAGTATGAATAAACATTAAATTGCGCAAAGAGCAAAAAAAGGGTAATTCCAAAAAAAATTGAAACAAGACTTGGTAATTCCAAAAATTGAAATAACATTTGGACAGAAAGAACTAAACATTTGAAATGAAATAAACATTAGAAATAAGTTACCGAAGATTATGAATATGATTTTAGAAAAAGGGGAAGTACCTAACGATTTTAGGGAAACCTGAATTAAACCACTGTACAAGAAAGGTGATAAAAGAGTGTGTGGTAATTATCGAGGCATTAGTCTTGTCTCTGTAGGTAGCAAATTACTTAGTAATATGATACTTTTTAGACTGAGAGATACTGTAGACAAAGTTTTAAGAGAAGAAAAGTGCGTTTTAAGGAAAGGTAGAGTACGTGTCAACCAAATTTTCACTCTTAGGTTAATAATTGAGAAGTGCTTGAGTTGTGAAAAACCTTTGGTCCTCAGTTTTATAAATTATGAGTAATGTTCGAATCTGTTGATAGAAGAGCTTTAGAAAAAGTCTTGTCCAAGTAGGGTATACCAGACAAATACATTAAAGAAATTAGTGCCATGTATGAGAATAACACTGCTGCGATTAAGGTAGGAAATGAGGTTAACACCTGGTTTTGTATTAAATCAGGAGTTAAGCAGGGTTGTGTTCTATCCCCCTTTATATGGATCATTTTGATTGAATTTGTTTTAAGAAGCACAGGAAGGCAATAGGAGATCATGGAATTAAATGGCGAGGAAAAACTCTTCTGGACTTTGATTATGCTGATGATTTAAGCATCCTATATGAAAGTGTGAATAAAATAAAGGAACTTTTAGAGGTTTTGGGAGTTCAAGGTGCTAGAATAGGCTTGAAAATTAGTGTTAAGAGGACTAAGTCACAATATGACTGGAGGAAGATGAAAAGGTGACGTTGGGTAACGCAAAGATTGATCACTGAGCAACTTCACTTACCTGAGTAGTATTATTGTTAAAGACGATGAGAGCAGAGAATATGTTAAAAGGAAGACAAGTTTGCAAACCAAGTGAATATTGAAAGCTACAGAGATGACAGTGGTCAAATATGGCTCTGAAGCATGGTCGCTCCGAAAAGCGGATAAAGATTTGCCAGATGTTTTCCAGAAAAATTGCCTATGGATTGTTCTGGGTACCCGGTTGACTGACCGTATTTCAAACAGTAGGCTGTACGAAAACGTGGCTCAATCCTGCTTTCTAGAGCTATAATGCAAGAAAGGTTGAGATCGCTAGGTCACGTTCTGCGGATGAAGGATGACAGATTGCCGAAGACTGTTCTTTTCGGCCAGTCGTCTAGAGTTAAACGGAAAGCAGGTCGTCCTCGTCTCGGGAGGGATGATGTCATAAAGAAAGATTTAAAGGAAATGGGAACTTCATGGGAGGGTGGAAAGAGGGAGACTTTGAATAGATTAGAATGGAGGAAGAGCGTGCGTAGCTCCGTTGGCTTCAGACGGCTTGGTGCTGCGGTAAGTTGTTAGCAGTATATATACATATATATATATATATATATATATATATATATATATATATATATATATATATATATATATATACATAAAGCACTTTCAGCATCTATTATAACTAAATACTAAAGCAAAAAAAAACTTCCTATTTCAAAACTAAATCTAGGATCCTCATATCTAGGATACCCAGTGGTAACAATCAGTATTGGCTTTTGAGTTCTTAAGTTGTTCAAAACATCCAAAACATATAACATCTTCTGAAATATGGTTCCACCAGTCACAGACCCAAAAAACAAAACAGTGTGAGCCGACTCTTCTGTTCACTTCCGAGGGATAGAGCTTGTTTGGGTTCTGCCTAGTGGCTCTATGGTGTGAAAATATTGAAAACATACTCTCGGTGAGCATTATCAGTTTAATGGACGATTCTAACTGTATTCATCAAATAGGCCCTTATCCTTCGGTCCTTACACTATACATTCAGAAATTACGCATTCGCCGACTGTATGATAATTGCTTCAGATGCGGAACTAACCTTGTCGCACGCCTCTGCATGGTTTCCACTTGCAGCCTAACAGGTCGGTTTAATAGACATCATGCGCTAGAGCAATACTCAAAATAGACCTCACTAAACCCCCTTTTATAACGCCCAGATTATTTCTACCTTGTGTGCAGCATCTTTGTCACAGAACATCTCAAAAAATTTACCTGCATTGCTAGTCGAGGGATTTTCTGATTGGGACTATTGCCTAGCAGATCCACAAAATAGTAACTGTAGAGGAGTGAAATGGATTACAACCTGTTTCTTTTAATCGTCCAACAAAGCAAGCTGATTCAATGTACAAAATCATCATCAATCCTATACCATTTGTTTATCTTTCTACCACTCATGTCTCTTTTAGTTAACCAAAAGTGATAAAATTTACAGTTGCCCAGTGTTTTTCCTAAATAAACTTGGGAGATATGGAAGACAAGTAGGTTTGAACACAGGAGGAAAAACACTGAGTACAAGATTTTCGTTCTAATGGTACTTGCCTCTTCTCATTCAACCTACTACTAGTTTATTAAGTAACATTTAGAGGGTAAGCATATATAATTTGTGTCATTGGAACACAGGTCAATTCAAACAAATTCACAATGGTATGGTTCATTTTATGAAGCTACAGGATATTACCTACCCTTAAACGTTACCATTATATGACCAATCCATTAAACCCACCCTATGTGCCAATGTTACTCTCTACCCTCGAATGGTATGACCATGTGACCCCCTTATCTAACCCACCATATAGGCCAATTATGTGTTGTTATTAGCCGCCAATGTTTACAACACTTAGTAGAAACTTTGGCCACAAAATTCCCATTGTTTTGTTTCTTCTTTCTAAACTATAACAATGTAATCAAGAGATCAGTAGAATCAAATTTGTGGAGAAGCTATACGATCTAATGTGGGTCTCTAGAAAATACAATGCTTCAGTTTTCAAACATACCATGTTCCCAAACCGGGAATTTCAGGGAATTTAGGGAGTCAGGGACTTCAGCTCAAAAAAGGGACTTTCAGGGACAAATTCCGAGTCCTGTACACGGTAGTCTGACTTACTTTGTGTCATATATTAAACAACACAGGTTTTTCTTTTTCACTTTTCACGAAGACTGAATCAGGACGTCTCAGTGCAGCACATGAACGTCTGCCTCTAAAAGTGCATCATCTTTGGGAATTTCTATTTGTCTATACAATATAACATCATCTACAAAAAACACTTAATAGTTGCATATTTGATAACAACTGGAAGGTCATTTATAAATGTACAAAACAGTATGGGACCTAAATGATCCCCCTGAGGAACTCCACTTTCCAAACTTGATGATGCATTACTACCTATTATGACTTTTTGCATTCTTCAAAAAAGATACTCACCGGTCTAATAAACAGATAGAAGACCCATTTCATAATTCTCGTACTTACAAATTAACGGTTCTATACATATTTTACCAAACACTTTAGAGAAATCAAAATAAATACAAAAAAATAGTCCACTGTCGGCCATTTTATGAACATTAGCTATTGCTTCTAGAATTAATCGTTACATGACAGTTTTTTTCTACTACTATTTTTAGCTAATATTTCCACATAAATTCTTTTAGATAGTCATAAATCTAATATTACGTATCTTACATCAATTTCGATTTTTTGCTGGGACGATTTTTCATCAGTTGACTCGTCAAGTTTTTTCAGTTTTTCTAGAACTTCTTCAGGTATAGGAACATCAGTCAGGGAAATTTCCTCAATTTCAGGGAGTTCGGGAAGTGAAAAATCATTTAGTACTACGACTCGTCCATCCATGTCAATTTCGCGAACAATGAAATCCGAAAACCTGGAAGATGGGCGTTAATATATAAGTGACTCAGAAGGTATTTTGATAGAACAAATAGAGAAAAAAAAACATATTCGACGTAATCTATTAGGCTAGTTGTATGTTATTTAGTGAACATGATTTTTAATCCCATTTGTGGAATAGATAAAACTACTAATCACCTATTTTTCATAGTAAAGAAGGTGTTTAAAAGAGGAAATAAAGACAACAGCACGAGGTTAAAGAGGAAATATACATCTCCAATGTAGTTGGCAAACCTTCTTGGATTATTTCAGTCCTGATAGCAATTATCGTTAGTCGAAATCAGTCAACAGACTTAAGACTTAGTTCCTTCTACGCCGACTGGCACATAAGGCGACAACTGTGCCTCTCCATGACAA
Organism: Artemia franciscana; assembly: GCF_032884065.1. Classification (NCBI taxonomy): domain Eukaryota; kingdom Metazoa; phylum Arthropoda; class Branchiopoda; order Anostraca; family Artemiidae; genus Artemia; species Artemia franciscana. The sequence continues at coordinate 2,728,577 of NC_088864.1, forward strand.
ACTCTAAAGAGCCTTTGGCCACAGATCTTCCAAAAATTTTGCCGCCAGTGCAGCAGCCTTCTCAAGGCATCGGCCAAGTGGTGCTTTCTGTCGTCCACGTCTTTCTAATACTAGGGGAGATCCAGGACTAAAAATCATAGGGAAGCTTACCATTGCCCATTAGGACTATGCGTTCAAAATAATGCCATCTACTGCATGAATTTTTTTTTAGTAACCATTGGTTGCCTGTTTAGCTGGAGCCACAATATCACTGCTGCACCTCTAACACAGACGCCAGGGGCTCAATTATTTCTTAGATGTTTTTGCAGCATTTTGGATCTCAAAGGCGTCAAACGGTTGCGATGTGGGTCAGAAGTCACCTCGGGTGTGGCCATGGATGCTCGGATCAGGTCAGAATATGCGACTGCCTCAGGGTTAAGAAGCTTTGAAAAGAGGCTATTCCAGGAAGGAAGTTGACCTAGATCATCATCCAACATGCCACCATGCGCAAATAGCACGCGACTCAGTGAAGAAATTTTAGTTTTTTTCCCCGAGTAGTTATTTAGTTATTTTTAGTTAGTTTGTAGTGCTATGGATGCCTGAATATAATAGTGTAAATAAGTCTCTTGCTTTGGAGTAGTAATACAAGGGAAAATTACTGGATTTCCGGCCTTTTGTTGTTTTTCTTTTTTAAATAAATTACTTTCTCCGTTGAAAAAAACTAAACAAAAACGCTTAAACTTGTAGCAATTACTTAAACGTGGAATTTAAAACATGGAAACGGATAGACGATGTCAATGGGTTATCCAAGCACCAACAAGATATTGTCCACTATTTGACTAGTGAAGATATGTCTTATAACTTTGCTATTTTAGCCTGCCTACTTTATTAGAAAGAGTGGCCGGCGTTTACCACCCCCCGTGGAAAATACCCCCCCCCCAGTATATATATGTGCACAGAAAATACCCCCCCCCCCTCCCCGTGGAAAATAAGGCATTCCAAAATGAGAATTCTATTTGAGTTTTTTTCCATAGGGGGAAGGAATTTTTGTACTTGTGTATCATACAACATACACTCAAGTTTACGCTGTGTAAAACTCGAGAACAAACCGGTTTGTTCGTTAGCTTCTTCGTTACTTAAAAAAAAAATTGGGCTATTTATTTGCACATTAGGGGAGGGGGGTTAAGTATAGCGGGTCTGCAGGCAAAATGTGATAGATAGTTATTATCATGAAAAGAGAAATCACCAATGCAACAGCACAAACACATAAAAAAAAAGACAGAAGGAGAAAAGGAAGACTGTTTTCCTAAATTAGTGATTAATATAGACCAGCAAAAAAAAGAGAAAAAGACAGAAGGAGAAAAGGAAGACTGTTTTCCTAAATTAGTGATTAATATAGACCAGCACTTGAATGAGGCCTTAACCCTACTCATCCATACAATCACATAGGTCAAACAGTATAGCAATACACAATCAACCATAAAGAATAATCCATGGACAGGCAGTCATGTCGTCAATAAGTATAAGTCGTCATTTACCAAACAATAGAAAAAATAACAAAGACAAATAATTCAGAGGCAACAACCCAACACAAGGGCTCATCAGGAGAATACACTTGCCTATAGGGTTTCGACACTTTAAATTCTCTACCCAGCAAAGTGTTGTGGCTACCACATAATATCCATGGCATCCCCGTGTCAGGTATCACCCCCAAAATACATGCCTATGAAAAAAAAATTCAAATGTAAAACAACCAAGTAACACCAAAACAAGCTTATCCTGTTAATATATCCCTCTTTTTAGCAACAATAGGTAAACTAAATATGATTATTTTACCAAATCACAAATATTAACACAATGCAAAAAAAATTGAATGAACTAAACAATTATAGAATTCATCGTTACCATGTGGCTATTTAAAAAAAAAAATCCGCTCTATTAGAAACACAATTCAAAATAAATGGCGCTACATCATCATTTGTCAAACCTCCGAAATTAGTTGAAAATTTCTTTAAGTATTTCCAAATAATTCTTTTGATATTTATTTAAAAGTTCGTTATAATGAAAACTAAATTTTTTAAATTGCCAAGTTAATTTATTTGCAGAAAAACCTCTTGATATCAATTTTTGGCTTAAGATTTTACATCTATTTTTAAAATCAATATAATTACTACAAATCCTTGCATAACGAAGTAACTGTGAGAAAAACGCCGAATACGTGATATTTGAGTGTATATTACTTTCAGGGAATGGGAAACTAATCACTTCAAAATCAAAATCATCCGTTTTATTATACATTTTAAAACCTAATTTATTATTATCACAAATATTAATATTTAAATCTAAGAAATGATCTTCATGACCAGCGCCATGACTAGGTTCAAGAGTAAGCTCTGATGGATATATATTTTTAGAAATATCAATAAAATCCTTACAATTTAAGACCAAAATATCATCTAAATATCTTTTATTATTTGACAAAACGTGTTTTAAATTATTTGGATTATTCTTATCCATCATATATGTTTTCAAGTTTTACACAGCGTAAACCTGAGTGAGTGACGTATCATAGACTACTACCAAATTTCTTCCCCCTACGAAAAAAAATTCAAATGTAATTCTCAAATTTGGAAAGCCTTATTTTCCAATGGGGGGATTTTCCGGGGGGATATTTTCTGCGAGGGTTGGGGGGTAAACACCTAGGAATATTAGAAAGAACTCTTATCATCGAATCCTACCAGATACGTAACCTAAATAAGCAAATATGCTTCTTTTTTTGATTAATTATCCCTAATCAGAGATGTAGATAGACATTTCAAATTTTTTTAGGGGTGGGGGGGTTTAGGTCGATGTTACCTATGACGTTAAACCGGGCAAATGAAATATTTAAATTAAGTTTACATTAAAAACTTAAATATTAAATATATAGATGAAAATTAAACTATTGAATTCACCCAGTTTCTCATAATTTTCACGCGTATTAACCATTTAATTAAATTTTCAAAAATTGTAAATTTGTTGCACTTCACTTCATATTCATTTCTTAATTTTGCTTAGGAGGACAACTTCTTACTCTTCCATGTACGTGCCTTGCACGAATTTAACGATTTTCACGGATACAGTGACAAAGAGTTCATTAATAAGGGCCACAGTCTCTAGGCAAATCCTTTCGAATTCAAAAGAGAAAAGAACCACGAAGAACTAGAAATGTTTAAGCTTTGAATAGATTTTGATCAAAGTAAATAGATCTTTCAAATGGAAAAGTAATTAAGCGATAGCACTATTTTAATGCATGTCTAATTTAAAGCGAAATTCTCTTAAATCTTCTAAGAGTATTAAAAAAAAAAAATCTGATTTTTTAAATTAAAAAAGCCTTGTTTAGATTAAAGATATATTTTCTCAAATCTTCTAAGAATATTTCTTCTAAAATTTTTTTGAATATTTATAACGAATGATGTTTTTACCGGTTCATGCACGGAGATATTTAATTATTTATTATTAGATATATATTTATTTATTTTTTGCTAAATACCATTTAGCAAAAAACTGTATTCACATCAGATTCAAAAACAGAATAAACCAATTTTGTTCCTCATCAAAACAGTTGATTAACAAGACAACCTGAAAACAAGCTGGAAAAAACTAGTTCAACTCTTTCCAAAACCAAGCGTCGGAAAGAAAAATATTATCTTTAGAATAATAATCATTCACCTTTGTTTGATAACGCCAGTAAATCCACAATGTAAATTAACATATGATTTGATTCCGACATCTTTTTCATACCGTGGTCCAAATTCACCTCGGGCAGGTCCTTGTTCCCCTGACCCGCCTGAGCGATTGTTTGAATCCCTGTCTTGTTCGTTTGATTGATGATTAAAAGGTCGTTGTAATCTTCGCGTTCTCTTTTTGTCTATAAAAAAAAACAGAAAAGTAATTAAGAGAAGTAGTGCAACTTGTTGGAGTGCATACCAATACTTATTTTCTGACTGCCTAGCATCTAAAAGCAGTAAAGTGAAAAAAGTAAAGTAGTAGTAAAGTAGTAGTAAAGTAAAAGTAGATAGTAGTAAATCAGCAAAGTAACTAAAATAGATAGTATTAGTTTGTTATAATAGTAGTAGTATTAATTTATTATCAAAAAGAAATAACAGAGACAAAATCAATCGGTAGTACACCAAAAGCGTCGCTTGCGAGGGTGCGCTACTAACAAAAAAGAAGAAAAAATAGAAGAGAGAAAAAAACAAAAAAAGTTAATCTATAATAAGCAGAAGGATGAAACGTGTACCGAGGAAAAAAAACTTACATAAATAATTCATACACAATAAAACAATATAATGTCATGATTCCGAAGCGAAAAAAAAAATTATTGCCAATATTAAATCCATCAATCTCAATCTATTTCAAAGGTGTACCTACCAAACAACCCCACACGCAGCTCGGTTTTGAATTGATTCTGGAACGCACCCATAATAGTACTTATACATAAAAACCAGTATATAAAAATCACTCAATCCGGCTGCGGGCATTATACTAATCATACTGAACTGTACAATACGAAGCAATAACTATTTACTGATTGCTTAACATGTTAAAGCAGAAAATTAAAGTAGCAGTAAAGTAAGTAGCTTACTAGTACACTAAACCAGTAAAATAATTGATATAGATAGTATTAGTTTGCTGTATTGTGAACCAATAATCATCTTACAATTGCTTAAACAGTACGACAGAAAAGTAAAGTAAAAGTAATGTGAAGCAGCAGTAAAGTAAAAAAAAACAAACAATAAAGTAATTAAGATAGATAGTGTAAGTTTATTATAATGTTTATTGAGTGTACGCCAACTGAAGAGTGCCTTTCAGAAAGTGCCAATGTTGACACTGTTTGAAGGTAAGACAAGTTCACAAAAGCAAATAATTTTATAAATGAAAAAAAAAAATCTTTTATTTGTTCGTCCATGTCTAAACAGTATTCGCTGTAAACTTAGATAGTGGATTCTATACTGATACCAAGTTTAAAAATAAGTTCTTCATAAAAAAAAATTTACAATAATATTCAAAATTAAAACAAGCCGAAATTAATTCATATAAGAAGTCACACCAAAAAATTAACAGAAACTATTACTAACGAAGATACCAAGCAAAAAAAAAAGAAAAAAAATCCAATAAACAATGAAGCCCAACTTAAAACAAACAGAAATCATCAGAAAAAACAGTGAGGCTGCCCCTCGTTAGGGCTAAAGGTTAGGATTGGTGTTACCAATCCTAAAGTAATGGGCTGTCCATCAAAACGGTACCATATTTATTGCTCCAAATATACCAATTACTGTTGTTGTTGTTGTTGTTTGGGGTTTGACGCGTTCGACCAATAGGTCATATGCGTTCGTATCACTCAGTTGTTCTGTGCCTTCTATGATCACTAGCTTGCTTGGGTGTCACTTAGTCATTATTCACTGAGCCAGAACAGTATCGCTTGACTTGCTAATGGAGGGGGGTTATTTGCCTGCAGCAACTGCCTGCGTTGAAAACCGGGAGTCAAAATACTGCAACTATACATTGTCAAACATCAATTAAAATACATGTACAACACAATAATACACATTATAACCAATAACAATACAACCAAATGTCGATAAAATATACCTAAAATGATAAATGGGGCAATTCTAAAAATCCTATTGAACAGGTAATAATAATAATAAAAAAAAAAAAAAAAAAAAAAAAAAAAATTATAGGGAATGAACCAAACCAGTAGTCTTAACAAATCTGCCTAATAGGTTTGTGCTTAGTTTTTTAGCCCAAGGAGGAGACGTGTGATGTCCCAGAACAGAACGCATTGTGAATGCACTAAATGCCTTCTCACAGCAATTTCTTAGTACTTCTCTCTCTTTTTCGTATTTTCTACAGTTAAAGATGATGTGGCGTATACCTTCATACACTCCACAAGTGTCACAGTTTGGGGATGGAGCCATTTTCCACTGGAATAGTGTTGATTTTGTCTTTGCATGGCCACATCTAAATCGAAATAGGCAGGTAGAAAGGATGCGAGAAGTGAGGTACATTTCTTTTGAAGGCTGCTTATAATCATAGAGATCGAGGAGCTGAGTATGAGAAGAATGGAGCCAGGCCTCTTCTTCTTCCAAAATTTTTGAGCTAATTGAAGAAAGAAGTTCAGGACCAGTGATAGGGGTTTGGGTGATCAGACCTAGTTGGGAGGCTTGTTTTGCAGCCTGATCTGCTAGTTCGTTTCCTGTTATACCACAGTGTGCTGGAACCCATATGAATAGAACACATGTTGTTTCTCATTAAATTACACACTGGATACATTATTGACACTTAAAGCATGCATGGGACAAAAAGGAGAAATAAGGAGTCTTCATCAGTGACCCCTCAAAACGTCAAAGGAGTGGATTGTTGTTATATCCAATTTCTTAATTTAAAAGTTTTTCAGTTCATTTCAAGTTTTAATACCACTCTTTATCTTTTCATCTAAAATCTATGCTTGTCTACTTGGAGTTATATTCGTTTCTTTATCAACATAGTTTTGCTGTTAAATTATTTTCCCTATTATGAAAATTCGTTAAATTTCAGATAAGAGTTTGTAAACACAAACATGTTCTAGTTTGGAATCTCCTTTTTTGTGGATTGTTTGTCTTTAAAGGAAACCATTTTTTGAGTGTTGTATGCTGGAATTTCTTCCAATTTTAAAGTGTAACTGACCGAATTTCACAACTTACATTTTCATGTTCACAAGGTTTTATATTCAATTTCTATCCAATTAAACTCAATTTTTATCCAATTGTATTCAAATTACGTTTTCAGCTTTAAATATTATCGAAAACTAATTAAAAAAAAGATGAAAGGACCTTAAATGAGGCTTATTAGCTACACTGTGGCCCAGTAGTCAAAGGAAAAACATATAAATTTAAAATCTTTTAAGTACCTATCTTGGAATAACAAAAGTGGCTCTGGAATAAAAATAGAAATTATGGCCAACACCATTTCTATACTTGATGAAAACCATTCTTAGACATAACATGAAATTTACGGGCACAATTTGAATAGAACTGCACAGACTTAAATACAATTTTGAATATGTAATTTGTGAATACAACATTATAACTTGCAGAAGTTGATGTTGGGAAGATGTGATGGGAAACTAGAGGGAATTTCAGTTTCACTGGAAGCAACCAATCCACACAAAAAAAAAATGAAATTCTAACAGGAACAGATTTACGGTTTAATATTCATAAATTATCATGTAAAATTTGGGGAATACTAATAAAAAAAAAAATTTAATAAATAAAAATGGAGTGCCCTAAATAGGGTTTTTGGATTCTTACTCCCACTATCCCCAACTTTAAACATATAAATAGGATACACCTATTTTGACTGATTGCTAATCACAGATTATTTAGGGAGTGTTCCTTAATAATTAAATTAAAGAATGATTGTATTTTGGGCCTCTATCAGCTCATGATCATCCCGGGAATAATTGCAAAAAGGCCTAAATGATTAGACGTTTAGCCTAATCGGTACTTGTGTAATATATCCCATGCAAGTGCTTCATTTAACTACAACCTGTTGCTTTGACGCTCAACCATAACGAAATATCACAATACATGGTGAAAATATATTACTTTAGAAAAAAATGTGGCTATATATTGCACGTTGGGGGGGGGGTGGTAGGTAAACTTATTTTCCATATTATGAAGTAAGAATTGTTTTCTAGCTTCAAACTCTACAAAAATTTTACCCCCACCCACCTAATCCGCAATTACTAGTCCAAATTATATTTTTCCCATCAATTTTATCACTTGTCTTTGTCTTGTCTCACAGCTAAGCTGAAAGAAACCAGTTTGTTCTCGAATTTTACACAGCGTAAACTTGAGTGAGTGGCATATAATACATAAGTACCGTCTAATCATTAAAAAGATCATCGTAGTAACATGACTTGTTCTAATTCAAAACCTACTTAGTAAATAATTTACAAATGATGTTTGATTTATACCTAAATTAGTATTTGGGACTTGAATTGCCCTTTGGGGAGCTTTGAAACTCCCTGAACTTCTTACCTACAAACACATCTAGAGCAATTTAAAAATTTTTAAATCTAAAATCAAATCACATTAATTTCATATTCAGCAAAAAGTTTTTTTTTCATTAAAGCGTGTAATTAAAGGTTACAAAGTATGTTAATTACAAATCTGGGACTGGTGCTATATCTTATTAAAATCAGAGTCATCACAGTGTTTTCAATCTGATTTGCTGAAGAGTCTCAAAGCAGGGCCATTAAGCCTGTACCCCTACCCCTGCCAAACCTGCAGGAAAACGCTCAATCTCTTTTAACTCATGAACATTCAAGAGATGATCTCAAATGATAATTTGTATACAGTATTAATATTTTAAATAAAATACAAGGCTTGGTCAACAAAGAGTTTCTTTGTCAATATTACAATGTCAGTTGTATGTTATTTTTGTATTTAATGCAAATTTTATGCCATATTCTTTTTTGGCAACATTTTAAATGCTACAATATTTTCGGAAATTTTCTGTTGTCAATTCTTTTTTATTGTGATCCTAACTTATCACCCTTGAGATTTTGTATATATCCATTTGTTTTGACATAAAACATTGATGAAATATAAATCGTGAATAAAATCTGATATTCTAAATACAACATTAAATTAAATCAAAACTTGATATGTTAAAACAAAAATCTGACATATGACTAAAAATTCAAATGATATACTGCCTTAGGAGGAAGAGTCCTCTTAACCCCTCCCCCCCTGCCATAGACAAGGAACACGCAGTAATTGAATGAAAATGCTGTTCTTCTAGCAAGCATATAATGGGGAGCATATCCACCATCTTCCTTGAAATTTAGCCTTATAGCCACTTTTGATAATTTTTCTAAGGTGCAATGATCATCTTTGTTACCCCCTATGCTCATTTGGTTATTTGATAATAATTCATCACTAAGAAGGAAAATCTACCAAGCATATTTGTATTTTTACTATGTACACAAACAAAAATTGTACCTGGGTATGTTCATCTATGTTTACAGATTTATTTAGCTATATGTTTATCATGATGTATTTTGTATATGTCTATTTATTTTAGCATGACTTTACATAAAAAGCTGATATATGTCAAAACATTTCTTATTTGAAACAAAAACACAGTAAAAACAATAAAAGCTACCCCTATTTTGCTTGGAACTAGATTCAGACGATATGCTGCCTTTAGTGGCCTGTTTCTCAGGCATAATTTCATCTTTAGGCATTTTGTCTGTTTCTTCAGCATGAGCGGAACCATTTTCAGCAGGTGTTGCTTTCTGATCAGCTGGTTGTGGTTCTTCTTCAGTCTTCGCTTTCTTTGCAGGTCTTTCGTCTTCAGCTGCTTCTTCTTTTGAACTTTTGTGTTCATCTTTTTGTTTCATAGCTTCCTCTGAGTCAGCCATCTTGTTTTTAAAATTCTCTGTCCTAAAAAGTTTCAAATAAATTTAAACAAGAATCAGAAACAAAATAAAAAAAAAAAAAGATTTTTGTCTACTACTTAATCTACCCTTTGGAGAGGCTCTGCTTCTTGGGTAGGCTATTAAATTTGATGCATGCACTTTTGTTAATAAGTTATGTTTCTTTCTCAGATTGGGAACAAAGATGAAGATAAATTGGAAAACAATCACTCACCATGGGAAAACAATTGATTGGCCTACAACTGACCATTTTTTGTAGATAAGCCTATCTGACCATTTTCAATTTTGCTTTTACATTTTTATTAATCATTAATCTATTGTCGTGTTTTACAGTTGAAGGATGGTAGATTGACACAAATCATACTTTTTGGCCATTTAACTACTTCTACTAACAACTCACTACAGCAACAAGCCGCCTAAGGTCAACACAGCTACGCATGCGTCTCCTCCATCCCATCAATTTAAAGCCTCTCTCCTTACATCCTCCCAAGAAGAATCCACTTTCCTTAATCTTTGTTTACAACACTCTCCCAGCCCAACCAAGGACAACCTGCTTTCTGTTCAAACCTGCCAGCCACCCAAGGCCAATGCCAGAAAAGGACACCCTTTGGCAATCTGTCATCCTTTATCTGCAGAACATGCCCAGGCCATCTCAACCTTTCTCTCATTATAGCCCTAGATAGTGGGATTGAAAATGGGTCCTCCCAGCAAGATTCCACTTCCCTTAAATCTTTCCTTGTAACATCCTGACATGCGACATACCCCAACTGAGGACAACATGCTTTCTTTTTAAACCTGGCAACCGCCCAAGGTGGTTGCCAGAAAAGGACACCCTTTGGCAATCTGTCATCCTTTATCTGCAGAACATACCCTAGCCATCTCAACCTTTCTTTCATTATAGCCCTAGATAGTGGGATTGAAAATGGGTCCTCCCAGCGAGATTCCACTTCCCTTAAATCTTTCCTTGTAATATCCTGACATGCGACATACCCCGACTGAGGACAAGCTGCTTTCTTTTTAAACCTGGCAACCGCCCAAGGCGGTTGCCAGAAAAGGACACTCTTTGGCAACCTGTCATCCTTTATCTCCAGAACATGCCCAGGCCATCTCAACTTTTCTCTCATTACAGCCCTAGATAGTGGGATTGTACAGCTTACTGTTTTAAATATGGTCAGCCAATCAGATACCCAAAATAGTCCATAGGCAATTTCTCTGGAAAATATATAGCAAATCTTCCTCCATTTTTAAGAGCACCCATGGTTCAGAACCTTATTTGACCACTATAGTCACTGTGGCTTCAAATATTCTAATCTTGGTTAGCAAACTCATCTGCCTATTCTTCCAAACTTTTTTCAACTGTGAAAAAACACTTTGGGCCTTGGCTACTCTACTTTTAACATCTTCACAGCACACACCATCTTTACTAATAGTACTACCAAGGTAAATGAAGCTATCCACTTGATTGATTTTTTGCAACCAAACGTCACCTTTTCATCTTCACTTATTCCTAGCATTAGCTACTTAGTCTCCGAAAACTCAATTTTTAAACCTTTCTAGCACCATGAACTCACAATACCTCTAAAATCTTGTTCACTTTGCTCCCTCTTTCATCTAGGATGCTTAAATCATCAGCATAATCTAAGTCCAGGAAAGTTTTGTTTCCCCATTTTATTCCAGGTTCTCTCATTGCCTTTTCTGTGCCCCGCAAGACAAAGTCCATCAAAACAATCCATACAAATAGGGATAGAACACAACCCTGCTTCACTCCATCTATCTAGGGCTGAGCAAAAAGTAAGACATCCTCAAAAGAGGCAGGAAGAGGTAATTAAAAAGGGGATTTAAAGGAAACTGGTTATATGTGTTAGGGTGGAGAAGTGTGGTGCAGCTGTTTTAGTGCTGCAATGGGTAGTCAATAGGATAAGATTTTAAATAGAAAATATTCCACAAGTATTTCCTTGGCTTAGAAACTTAAGGGACAAGTTTTAGGCCATTTTGAGGAAAGAACGAAATAAACATTGTCTTCTCTTCTCAATTTATAGTGCATTATGGTCCTCTTGTCCCAAAAACTTAAGGACAGGTTTTGAGCTAGTTAGAAGTTTTGCATATTAGGTAGCCAAGACACCACAGCATACAGGGTGAGCTCCAAGCCAATCATAAAAATAAAATTTTGTGCCCTTTATTGGGTCCTGTTTTTTTTTTTTTGGGGGGGGGGCAACCCCATTTTTGTCAGATACAAATTTCACAAAAGGAACCAGGGTGCTGTAGAGGCAGTTGAACAATATGTAACAAGTCTCAAGATCTTAGCAAAAGACTGCTCATTTGGGAATTCCAAAGATGAAATGGTCAAGGACAGGCAAGTTTTTGGTATCAGAAATGACAGAATCAGAGAAAAGTTGCTTACACAGGGATCAACACTCACTCTCATAACTGCCATTAACACAAGCCGACAATGGAAGAAACCCAAGCACAACTACTAACTATGAATGAAGCTGGCCATAAGACAGCTATCAAACAAGAAGTTGATGTGGTGAGCAAATATCCTGATTGTTATATGTGTGGTGGACAATATTCCCATGGACACAAGTGCCCTGCAAAGGGAAAAGCATGCTCCAAGTGTGGTAAGATCAACCACTATGCTAGAGTTTGCAAGAGTAAAACAGTTCACCAGCTAAAAATTGCAGGAACAAGCTCTGGTTCTCAGGCTATACATGCATTAGATTTCACCCCTAGCTCTGGAAGTGAGTTGTAGATTGATTCAATTCATTCAATGAATCAAACCAAAGACCATCACATTGATCTGTACTTCAGTACATAAAAGAAGCACATCAGCTTCAAGCTTGATACAGGAGCAGATGCCAATATACTTTCATTAAAGGAATATGAGAGATTATGTCCCTGTTCCACACTAAACAAAACCCAACAGTATCCTGACAAGCCATACCAATGGGAAGTTGGCTTTATATGGAGTGTGTGAAGCTGAAATACAATATGAAGATAGGCCTGGACAGAAACACAAATTCTTTGTGGTCAACACTCAGAAAGTGCTAATAACTAGTAGGCAAACCAGTGTTGATCTTGATCTTGTCAAATTCATATTTGATGTGCTAACAATGCAACCTACCCCTGATCAAATCAAGATCATGATAGACCAATATGCTGATGTCTTTGAGGGTATTGGCCAAGTTCCTGGCATGTGTAAGCTGACGCTGAAGGAAGGAGCAGTTCCTACAGTTCAACCCCCAAAACGTGTACCATTTGCATTGGAGAAGAGATTAAAGGCTGAGCTCAATTGCCTGAAACAGATGAAAATAATTGAGAAAGTTACAGAGCCTACTGACTGGGTTAATTCTGTTGTAACAGTGGAGAAAGCAAATGGAAACCTAAGGATATGTCTGGACCCCGTGGACCTGAACAAGAACCTAAAAAGACCACATTATCTGATCCCAATGTTCAAGAACATTACCCAGAGGTGTGCTGCAGCTAAGATTTTCTCCAAACTTGATGCCACTATTGGATTCTGGTCAATGATGCTTGATGACAAATCATCTGACTTGACAACTTTTATCACCATCTATGGTTGTTACAAATTCAAAATGTACCCCTTTGGCCGTACCCCTTTGGCCTCAACTAAGCACAAGACGATTTCCAGAGAAAAATGGAAGAGGCTTTCGAAAACCTCAATCTGGGCCTAATAGTCAATGACATAGTCATTTGTGGTGTTGTTGCAAACATGATGAAAGACTCAAAGCAGCGCTGGAACATGCGCGAGAGAAAAATGTGAAGTTCAACCATGATCTCAGAAGGAATAAAGCCCAACTCCAAAAAAACTCAAGCTATTACGGAAATGCCACCACCTGAAAACAGCAAGCAGCTTCAAAAACTTCTAGGCATGCTGAACTACTTGTTGAGGTACATACCAAACTTGTCCTCATTAAACAAAAGCCTAAGAGAGCTAGCACGCACTGAAACCAGATCATGAAAAGGCACTTGCAAAGATAAAATCAGCCCTTTGCAGCAACTTAGCATACTTTGACCCAAAGTGCAAAAACATAGAGATAAAAGCAGATGCATCAAAGCATGGTCTAGGTGCAGTACTAGCAGTTGACAATAATGTTGTCGCTTTTGGCTTATGTTCAATGAGTGAAACCAAGCAGCAGTATTCACAGATAGAGAAGGAACTGCTTGCAGTTGTGTTTGGATGCAAGCATTTCTACCAGTATATATATTGCAGAACCATAACAATAACAACAGACCACAAACCTCTAGAAAGCAACCTTGTAAAACTGATATCCAAAGCACTGCCATGGCTACAGTGCGTGATGCTATCAATACAGCCATATAGTTTGAAATTTGTATACAGACCAGGTTCTGAAATACCTGTGGCTGACACTCAACAATGAAAACGAGAAACAAGCAAAAGTCTTTGTCCATACACCCTTCAAAAACTTACCAATATCTGACAGGAAAATGGTAAAAATCAGGAATGCAACCTGTGCTGAAATAAGCAAATTAAGCCAGACTATACTTGATGGATGGCCCCTATCTCAATGACAGTGTGATTCCAGCTGTTTGACTTTCTGGAACCACAGAGACGAACTTGTAGTCAACCAATGCATAATCTTGAAGGGGTTGTATTGCCCATATCCATGCAGCATGAGATCCTACAACAACTGCATGTATCACATCTTGGCATTGCCAAAACCAAGCAGCGCCCTAGGACTGTTGTATTCTGGCCTGGTATCACAAAAGATATCACTATCTATATATCACAATGTAATGCTTGCAATGCCTTTCATGACAAGCAGCAACAAGAGCCGCTTATATGCTCAGAGATCCTGAAGCTGCCATGGGAACACATTGCCATTGATATCTTCAACTGGCAAAATCACCAGTATCTTATCATTGTCAACTACTCTAGTCAATTCTTTGAGCTCAATAAGCTTGACTCATTGACATCATCAGCTATCATTGTAAAATTAAAGAGCCAATTTAGTCACCATGGAATACCAAAACTACTCACATCTGATAACACTCCAAATTTTCTGTCATCAGAATTTGATCAATTTGCCAAATTATGGGACTTTAGCCACAAAACGAGCAGTCCAAAATATACACAAGCTAATGGACTTGTTGAAAAGACAGTCCAAACTGCCAAAAAGCTCATGTCAAATGCACTAGAGGACAAATTGGATCCACATTTAGCAATCCTTGAATATCAAAACACACCAATTGATGATGGTCACCACTCACCTGCAGAATTGCTGGTGAGTATCAGACTTTGTTCCATACTACTGGTGACTTCATCACAACTTGAACCAAAAATAGTGCCTTACTCATTGTTTGAATTCAACAAACAAAAGAAACAAGGATTTCAGATATCTTACTATAACCAAATAGCAAAATCATTGACTGCATTGAAGGAAGGGCTACCAGTTTGGGTCAAACTTAGTGACAAAAAGAGGTGGGAAAGAGCATTGCTAATCAAAGTTTTTGGAGATACTCCATGCTCATATCTGGTGAAGACTCAAAATGGCTCAACTTACTGGAGGAACTGACAACACATCAGGCCTTGAATAAGTCCAAATAATAATCCTTTAGGGACCAAAAAAGATAATACTCTTCATCCCTCACCAAGACCCACCTTCAATGGTCCATAATTTGGAGTTGGAAATATCTTGCCACTTGGAACCCCACCTTCACCACAAGCACTCTCAGAACCATCATCTCCAGAGCAAGCATTCATGTCTCCTCTTGACCTTAGAACTCCAGGGCCCATAGCTGTACCTCCACAGACCAAATAGGATGTCTCTACCCAGATGTCAAGAGACACCAGATATGCCACTTGTTCTGGTCATTTAGTCAAACCTGTCATTCCCTTGGATCTTTGAAGTAGTAGCTTATAAAGAAGAGGAGATGTAGAATACTCACCTTGCTTTGCTTGCATTAGTGTCTTATTTATAGTGTGCATTTATTGATTCTTCCTTGTGTGAGTGATTGCTTGCGTGCTTGTACATATTGCTTTTTCTTTTATAGGTGCTTGGGTCATAATAAACAATTAAACTTCTACAATCAGTTTCCACAACCATGCCTTCCATTCAATATTTGTGCTCAAGAATGGCAGCCTCTATGATCTCAAGCCAGTTCATCAGCATCCCATAAATCTGAAGCCATGATTGCATGCCAGCAATCAACATCCCATAAATTTTTTAAAGCCTGCAAAAAGTCTCAACTTGGACTCTATGGAAGAATGCTCTCAGCAAATCAAAGACTTTTAATGCAGAAAATTGATGCCACTGAATGCAAACAAAAATAACTCAGGGACAAGACAAAAGGAGTAGTGTTTAGAACATGTTCTGCAATTGCTGTACTTGATGGAAATGAGCTCATTTTCTATATGTAAGTTTCTTCTATTTCAAAATTAGCTAAATTCTAGGCTATTAACTTTTGCTAAATTTTGTCAAATCGGTAAAATTTTAGATGAGGAGTGTCTTGGTATCTAAAGAATAGTTGAAATAAGTAAATCAAACTTTTAGGAATGTTTCCAGAGTCTGAATTATGTCCCAGGAATGTCACTTGATGCCTCTTTTGTGCTCTTTCATAATTCAATAATTATATCAGGGAAATAACATTGAGCCCTTAAAGGGCTTAAAACAATTCATTGTGGCAGAAGGGTTAAAAATATGCTTATAAAAAACAAGCAAGTAAAGAAAATGTCATAGTAAAATTCTAAAACTGACTTCATTTTGAGGAGTTTTAGCACCTTAAAAAGCAATTTTTTCTTACAAGTTTTTGAACTTTTGGTTGCTAGTCTATTGACTGTTTTACCTTCTGGGGTTCTACTAAGGGGTAAAAATGTAATTTCCCCCAGAAGCAATTATTGAATCATGAAAGAGCAAAGAGCATCAAACAATGTATTCACTTCCATTCCGTGTTTCATCCAGTGGTTGTGTTTCATCACAAACACCACTGGTCTTCCTTCTTCATATAGTGTGTAGTTGTGTTTGTGCTTGTTGATTGTAATCTCTCTTTTTGATGATTGTTTATTTTTTCTTTTTAATTTTTGTATTTTTATCTTACTCTGTCACTAGGGCTACAAACCCTCTTTTGTTTTGTTGACAGGTCAGAAATAAATTGAAGTGAATTAGAATTTTTCTTTTATATTAATTTTGAATGCAGCCCAGTGTTATATATGGAACCATCATGGAGACAGGGTGGTAGATAAATTGTCAAAAAGTGTACTTGACCACGAAAAAGACCATAGGCTAAAATTAATAATTTAAAAATGCCTCACCAGCATATCTTCAATGGAAGAGCCACTAATCTATGTATTTGCTGATATTCCCTTCAGAAAACCTGTTGTTCTCTGGTGCTACAAATAATTCATTAAATGAATGGGTAAGTCTAGGAGCCGTTTAGTACATCAGGAAACATGTTAAGAAAACAATTCTTACTTCATAATATGCAGAATAAACCTAGCTAACATATTTTGCAGGGGGAGAACTTTTATCTTCACTTCTTTTACTGATGTACAGTTTTTTTTTTCAGAATTCAGAAAAAATAAACATGAATTTGACTGCATTTTCTGTTTTAAAATTATCTAAATTCATAGTTAAGACACCACTAATGCCACCAACCAAAAACATATCAATAGACAAATAGTAATAAATTTAGGATAAGGAAGGTTAGGTTAGTTAGATGGCACTTGGGTGTTTTGTTTATGATAAATAAATAAAAACAAGTTTTTTTTAACTGAAAGTAAGGAGCAACATTAAAACTTTAAATGGAAAAAATTATTCTATATATTGAAGGGACTGTCCCCTCCTTAATGCTTCACTCTTTAAGCTAAAGTTTGACTCTTCACATTTCTACTTTAAAAAAATATTAAATAAAAAAAACTAGTTTGTTTTAACTGAAAGTAAGGAGCGACATTAAAACTTAAAACGAACAGAAATTACTCCGTATATGAAATGGGTTGTCCCCTCCTCAACGCCTCGCTCTTTACGTTAAAGCTTTTAATTGTTTTAAAAAGTAGAATTGTGGCAAAGAGTCAAACTTTAGCGTAAAGAGCGAGGGATTGCAGAGGGGACAACCCATTTCATATATGGAGTAATTTCTGTTTGTTTTAAGTTTTAATGTTGCTCCTTACTTTCAGTTAAAAAGAACTAGTTTTTTTTTATTAAATTTCTGAACGTTTTTGAATTAATGCATGTTTGATTTTGGCTCTCCGCACATAAATTATTAAAATGAAATTTGTATATTAATTCTTTTTTTTTTGGCTAAATGGCTTTCTCTTAGTTTTGATCAGACGATCAGACTAAATCGCAAGTTTTGCCCAATTCTTTAAGAATGACTGCTGAATCAAAAAGGCTACAGAATAAATAGTTGAAATTACTAAAATACTTTAGCATAAAGAGCAAGGCATTTATCTCCTCCTAAATACCTCACTCTTTATGCTAAAGTATTTTTAGAACCCCTCATATGCGTAATAATCTCTGTTCGTTTTAAGTTTCAATACTACTCCTTACTTTTAATTGAAAAAACGTTTTCATGTTTATTTTTGCATTGTTTTTTTATAGTAATGCTAGAAAATCCTGCACCCTTTTCATTAAATTTTTCTTCCCCCAAGACATATTCCTCAAAGGAAAGATCCTCCCACATAGCCCCCTCCAATTTTTTGGATCACTTAAAAAGGGCACTAGAGCTTTTCATTTCCGTTAGAATGAGCCCTCTTGCAACACTCTAGGACCACTTGGTTGATACGATGACCCCTGGGAAAAAAAAACAAAAAAAAAAAAAACAAATAAACATGCACCCGTGATTTGTCTTCCAGCAAAAAAATACGAAATTCCACATTTTTGTAGATAGGAGCTTGAAATTTTTGGTATAGGGTTCTCTGATACGCCGAATGCGATGGTGTGATTTTCGTTAAGATTCTATGACTTTTAGGGGATGTTTCCCCTATTTTCCAAAATAAGGCAAATTTTCTCAGGCTCGTAACTTTTGATGACAAAGACTAAATATAATGAAACTTATATATTTAGAATCAGCATGAAAATTCAATTCTTTTGATGTATCTTTTAGCATCGAAATTTCGTTTTTTAGAGTTTCGTTTACTATTGAGCCAGGTCGCTCCTTACTACCGTTCATTACCACGAACTGTTTGATAAAAACTTTAGCATGAAGAGCAAGTTTCTTAGTCACTCCAGAAGTGCTCCCTTCCACAGAGATTATTTCCCAGAAACCAAAACACATAGGAAAAGGCCATTAGATAATTCCCCTGGAACATCTCCACATGAAAAAAATTGGCAAAGAGATTGTAAGACAATAAAAAATTATTTTGTATAGTAATTCAATAAAATCCCTCTAGTTTATCATTTCTCTTGGAATATTCACCCACCCTCCAGAAATCTTCTTCCCCAAGAAAGATTCTTCCTATAAAAATCTCCCCTAAGCACACCCCCTCCCCCCAAAAAAGTTTAAAAAATGTGTGAATTTCATAACTTACTGGCCTCTCCCCATGGATTGTGGGGGGTTATTCTCCACCTAAAGACATAATAATTTGATCTTTCAACTATACTGAACAAAATGGCTATCTCAAAATTTTGATCAAAAAACTTTGGGGAAAAGGAGCATAGGAAGGGTCCCAGTTGCTCTCTATTCTTTTTGGTCACTTAAAAAGGCATTAGAGCTTTTAATTTCTATTTGAATACACTCTCTGCTGATCTTTTAGGACCATTATTTTGATACAATCACCCCCAAGGGGGGGGGGGGAGCAAATAAACATGCTTCCATGATCTGTTTTCTGGGAAAATAGAAAAATTCTACATATTAACAGATAGAAGTTTGAAACATCTATAGTAGGGTTTTCTAGAATGTTGAATCTGATGGTGTGATTTTCAATAAGATTTCTTAAATTTTAGGTGTGTTTTTACCCTATTTTAAAAATCAGATAATTTTTCTCAGGCTTGTAACTTCTTATGGGTAGCACCAAACTTGATGAATCCTATATATTTGGAATCAACATAATAAGCTGATTTTGTTGATGCATTGTATCTGATTTTGTTCATATTAAAATTTTATTTTTTAGAGTTCTAGTAACTATTGAGCTGAGTTGTTCCTTACTGTTCATTACCACAAAGTGTTTGAAAGGGTTTTCAAAACTTGAGAATATACACAAATATTTAAAAATGTGACAGAAAACTGGAAATATAAGGAAAACAGGGTAAAATTCTTGTTTAGCTACTTTTCCTATCTTTGAAAGGGGTTAGGTTAGAAGAACAAAACTTTCATTAATGAACCAAGGGCCAAAAACATACTCTGGGAAGGTATTGCCTAGCTTCCATGTTAATCCCCTCCTTATTTCTAAGTCTTAGAAATTTACCTATTGAAAATTTCACAGAACAACATTTAAGCTTATCTTAATTTTCAGTTATCAGTTTCTTTTTTTTTCTGGTTTTGAATATGAAAAATATGATCCCTGTTATTGAGTAGAATTTAAGCCATATCAAAATTTTTTTTTTTAAATTTAGAAAATGTAGCCTATTTGCAGATCTTTGAAACCACATAGATTGGGATTGAGCAAAAGTTGTGAGGCTGAAAATTGATTTGTTACCTTAAATCACAGCTTGGAGCAATATAAGGATTATCCATCCTTGTGATGCTCCATGAAAAAAAGAATTCGTTTGGTGTAGATTGTGGCTGTTAGACTAGATTCTTGTGGAGGACTCTGCAGCTTCCCAATTGTAAAGGAACTCCTGGCAGAGCCCTATCAAGGTGGGACTTGAACATGTCATTTGAAGTATCAGAAACTGTTTCTTCAGAGAGCTGGTTCCACATATTGATGATTCTTTGGCTGAAGAAGTGGCTTCTATGTCTACTTGTGGAATGCTGCATGGAGAGCTTCAATGAATGTCCTCTAGTACCAGAATGCAAGGGCTGTGCAAAGAGACTGGGAAGGGTGTTTTTAGAGAGGATTTTTTTGGTTAAAATAATGTCACCCCTTTTCCTTCAGTTTGTCAGCATTGGCAGCTTCAAACAACATAGTCTTTCTTCATATGGAAATTTATTCATGCTGCTAACCATCTTAGTGGCATGACGCTGGACGTCCTCAAGCAACTTCTTATCTTTTTCGAAGAAAGGGGCTGCCAATGACATTCCAACCTCCAGGTGTGGACGTACAAGTGCCTTAAATAACTTCATAAGAACTCTAGGGTGTCGGCTGGATATGGTTCTTTTTATAATACCAAGGGTTTTATTTGCAGAAGATGAAACAGACTTAGCATGGCTGCTAAACTTTAATTGGTGATCTACAATAAGACCAAGATCTCTTTCATCAGAAACAGCAGAAAGGAAGTTGTCTTGAAGGAAATACTTATGATGCTTGTTGTGTTTGCCAAACGGATTACATGGCATTTGTCAACATTGAAAGTCAGAAGCCACATGTTAGCCCATCTTCCTAGACTGTCAAGATCTGTTTGAACTGATTGCTGGTCAGAGGGAGTAGCTACTTTTGAGTCATCAGCATAAAGGGTAATAAGATTTGAAAGAAGGGTGGGTAGATTGTTAACATAGAAGTTGAAAAGTGTTGGTCCAAGAATAGTGCCCTGGGGCACACCACTTAATACAGTTGTGGGAGAAGAGAAATGAGGAGTTCCTTGTGAATCAAAAACTCTGACACTCTGTGATCTTTCAGAAAGGAAGCCCATAATCCAGTGTACAACACCTTCATTGACACCTACAGCCTTCAATTTGATTATAAGGAATTCATGACAAACTTTGTCGAATGCTTTGGACACATCAAGAAGAATCATGTTGACAGGAAAACCCTTATCAAGCAGTGTAGTGACTAATTCATATGTTTGGATGAGGTTAGTGTGCACAGATCTGAATCCATGTTGTGATGTGGAAAGGATATTATTGACCTCAAGATGTTCAATTAAGAGCTTTATTAACAAATCTCTCAAGCACCTTAACAACTGCAGAGGTGATGCTTATAGGACAGTAATTTTCTGCTGAGTCTCTTCGTCCCTTTTTATGGATCAGGGTTATATAAGATGTTTTCCAATCATGCGGTAGTTCCCCATTTTGAAGAAATAACTGGAACAGCATGCCCAGGGGGTAGCTGAGAGCTTTTCAACACTCCTTAAGAAGACATGGATGAACACCATCTGGCCCCTTTGACTTATTTACATCAAGCTTCTCAAGGCTATTTCAAAAGCACTTCATACAATGGAGGATCTGGTGAGGAGGTACCTGAGTTTTGGATAAAGGCAGAAGCAAATTGTGCATTTAGAATGTCAGCCTTATCTATTGGAGATGAGTGTAGTACACTGTGGTCAACAAGGTCAGGAATAGTATGATGATTTGGGTTTTTAGAAGAGACATGTCTCCAGAAAGATTTTGGGTTTAACTTGATCTCAGAAGCTAATTTTTCCTTGTAAGCAGATTTCTGTTTTTTTTACAGAATCTGTTACATGATTTCATACTGCCTTATAAATTGACAGGGTCTCCTGGTTCCTCTTCTTCATATACTGTTTCCAAGCTCTAGATTTCTGGTTAATCAGCTTCTTAACTTCCTTAGTGAGGAAGGGAAGTGTTTTGGTCTGTTTCCTGAAAATAACCTGTAGAGTTCTCCATTTAAAGTGATCAGACAGTGATTTTCTTACTGATTTTTATATTTATTTTGTAGGTGCTTGGTTCACAATATAAGCTTACTTACTTACGTGATTGATATTTGCCTGCTTGCCGCATACCTGCTTGATGCATAAGAGAAAACTCCACATGGTATCAGAAGTCTGAGGAATACAACATGGAATTCGGAGCTTGCCCATCAATAAATTGGGATGCAACAAACTTGAAAGTTGCCTGGTCACACTTCAAACAGCATGCCAAACTTATGTTTACAGGACCTCTAAGTGAAAAAACAAGTGCAGTGAAATGCTCATACTTGCTGATATGGGCTGGTGAAAAGGGCAGAGACATTTTTAATACATGGACATTAACTGCCAATGAAACAAACAATGTCAAAACATATCTAAGGAAGTTTAGTGAACATGTTGAACCACTTGCGAACCCTATATTTGCAAGATATCAGTTCCACAAATGTAACCAGAGAGACGGTGAATCCATAGAACAGTACCTCACTGAGTTGCGCATCACAGCAAAAGAATGTGCATTTGGAATGACCAGTGATGAAATGATCAGAGATAAACTAGCTTTTGGAGTGAAGCAAGACAAGATTCAGGAACGACTACTTAGTGAAGGAGCAGGACTAACTCTAGCTCATGCAATAGCTACATGCAGAGCTGCAGAGGCGACCCAAGCACAGTTGATGATAATGTCCAACCAAGAACATTCAAAAGTGCATGTAAAACAAGAGATAGATGTGGTAACAAGGCAGGGACGAAAATGCTACAAATGTGGTGGCAGCTTCACACCTGGTCATGTATGTTCCCCAAAGGACTCAGGTGAAGGGCCAAAGTGTTACAATTGTGGTGGAGTGTTCAGCAAAAGCCATCAGTGCCCTGCCAAAGGAAAAAGCTGCATAAAATGCAAGAAGATGAATCACTTTGCAAAAATGTGCAGAAGCATCAAAGGAACATTCATAGCATTGAAACAGAAGAAAGTAGTACAGATACATCTTCATAGTATTTTATTGAAAGCATCCAAACCAAGGAGGAAAAGAACAATGAACCAGTGGCCAAACTGTATCTAATAAAAGAAGGAATCAACTTGGAATTCAAAATTGATACAGGTGCAGAAGCAAATGTCATACCAATAAAGACCCTTAACAAGATGCATCCACAACCAAAACTCAGGCCAACACCCAACATACTTACAAGCTATACTGGTGAATCCTTGAAAGTAGCTGGTACCTGCCAGCTAGAAGTTCAGTACAAGAACAGAGAGCCGCAAACACACAAGTTCTATGAGGTGGATACGGACAAGAGACCTATACTTAGTAGGCAGACCAGTGTATCGCTGAACTTAATCAAGTTCATATACAACATAGAACAGACACCAGTAACTAGTACTACAGATGAGATTCTAGTAGAATACAAAGATGTGTTTGAAGGCATTGGTGAAATGTCTGGAAAATGCAAGATACATCTGAAGCCCGGAGCAATACCATCAGTACAACCACCAAGAAAAGTACCCTTGGCAATCCAGGACAAACTGAAAAACGAACTGGAATGACTGGTATCCCTTGGGATAATCGAAAAAGTTACTGAGCCAACAGAGTGGGTAAACTCTATGGTCGTAGTGCAGAAGCCCAACAGCAATATCCGGATATGCCTAGATCCTGTAGAATTGAACAAATGGATACAGAGACCACATTATCTGATACCAACGTTTGACGACATTGCAAACAAATGTCATGGAGCTCAAAATCTGTTCAAACTAGATGCCAGAAATGGATACTGGTTGATGGTACTTGATGATCATCAGATCTGACAATGTTCAACACTATGTTTGGGAGATTCAAGTGGAGAAGATATCCATTTGGAATAATCTCAGCTCAGGATGAGTACCAGTGCTGGATGGAGGAGGCTTTTGAAGGATTGGGTCTGGGTCTAATAGTGGATGACATAGCAGGCATAGAAACAAGTAAAGAAGATCATGACATGCAATTGAAAGCCATCCTCCAAAGAGCAAGGGAAAAAGGAGTCAAGTTTATTCAAGACAAATGCGTATTCAATGCAACAGCCATTCCATATTTTGGCCATCTTCTAACCATGGAGGGTGTCAAGCCAGACCCCAACAAAACAAAAGCAATTTCTGAAATGCTGGAACCAAGAAACAAAGAGGAACTGCAGATGTTATTAGGGATGTTCAACTATCTCTCCAGATATATACCAAACTTATCCAGTCTGAACCAACCTCTATGAGAGCTTGGAAAAGCTAAGGACTTTGTCTGGACAAAGAAACACAGCAATGCATGTCAAACTATTCACAAATCATTGTGCAAACACCTCTCATATTTCAATACTCACTGCCAGGAAGTCGAGGTAATCGTCAACACATCACAACATGGGTTGGGAGCCCAGCTACTAGTGGAAGACAAAACAGTAGCATGTGGTTCAAGATCATTGAGTGACACAGAACAAATATACTCTCAAATTGAGAAAGAACTACTTGGCATCGTGTTTGCATGCAAACATTTTCACCAATATATATTTGGAAGAAAGGTCTTGGTCATTACAGATCACAAACTGTTGAAGAACATTTTGAGAAAACCGATCAGCAAGGCTCCACCCAGATTACAGTGGATGATGCTAGCCATCCAGCCATACGACCTCAGGTTCACATATAGACCTGGACAAGAAATTCCCGTGGCTGATACCCTATCACGTTTACACATGGAAAACACAGACCCAGAAGAAGATCTACAGGCTGAACTGCACATGCATAACATTATGAAACACATCCCAATCAAAGACCAAATGGTGCAAAGCATTGCAGACAGTACCAAACATGACCCAAAAATGCAAGTTCTAGCCAACACCATCAAAAAAGGATGGCCAGAGCACAAAAAACAGTGCCCAGCTGAAATTCAGGAGTACTGGAATTACAGAAACAAACTGGCAAGAAACGAACTGGAATCCTCTTAAAGGGTGATCAAATCATAATACCAGGGTGTATGCTCCAAGAAATCATGGATGCATTTCATGCAGAAATCCATCCAAGAAAGTATCCAAGAATACCTAGCTTTACTCGAGTATCAGAACACTCCCATAGACAATTTAGCATCACCAGCGCAACTGTTGATGAGTCGCCAGTTAAGATCAGTTATGCCATCAGTAGAGCATAACTTTGTGTCAAAAATCGTGCCCAAAGAGGAATACAAGGCAGCAAGAAGCCAAGAAGGAGGCTTATGACAGAGGTACATGCATGATCAAACCTTTTGCACCAGGCCCGCAAGTATGGCTCAATAAAACTGGGCAGACAACTGAAAGATGGATTAAGGCCACAGTAACCAGTATATACAACAAATCAAGCAACTGCTCAGTGACTGTAAAGACAGAAGATGGGGCTGTATATGGATGCAACAGGAAGTTTATACACACCAGACCCACTACAAACAAGTGCACCTACCTGCAAAACAATGTGATGCCGTTAATGAACATGGAGGTGCCCATGGAACCTGAACCATCATGCAAATCCCCCCAAATCACAATCCCCCCAAATCACAAGCCCATCAAGTGATATCAGTCAGAGGTTTAGCCCACCTGAAGAATCCTTTCAGACACCAAGAGCAAACTGACAACCAAGCCCTAAGGAACCACAAAGCACACCTCCTGGTTCCAAAGCCCCAGCTACAGCACACCTGGTACAACCAAATCTGAAGACAACAAGGTTGGTAAGGGTTATAAAGGAGCTGGCCAGATTCAACCTTTAGCCATGAAACCCCTGTTGGATCACTTGAAGAAGAACAAATCCTAAAGAAGGAAGATGTAGAGTTCTCCATTTAAAGTGATCAGACATTGATTTTCTTACTGATTTTTATATTTATTTTGTAGGTGCTTGGGTCACCATATAAGCTTACTTACTTAAGTGATTGATATTTGCCTGCTTGCCATATACCTGCTTGATGCATAAGAGAAAACTCCACAAACCCTGGAATGTTTCTTTTCAAGAGCAAGGAGAGTTTTTTTTTTAAATTTAACCACAACTCATTGATGTCACTGGTGATAAGCATTGACCAGTTTGCAGAAAGTTCCTGCTGTATTGCCTCATAGTCAGTGAAAGTCTGAGGACAAAGTTGCTGTTCTTCATTAAAGAAGAAGATCTATTTAGCAAAGTCTCCCTTTTATAACAAAAACCTTTTTTTAAGGTCATCAAAGGTCAGTGCCCTTCAGAGGGAAAAAGAATGGAGGTTGGAGCTTCAAATGCCTTCCCAGGACATCCTTTAGTTTGTAAATCAGAGTTTTAGTCCAAGATAGTTTTAATTTTCCTAATATAACCCCTATCCAGGATAACAAAAAGTAGCTAAACTAGAATTTTACCAAAACAAGTGAAGATAAGGGTTCTCCCCCTGTAAAATATATCAACTAGGATTATTCTGTATATTATGAAGTGATCATTTTTTTTTCAGCATGTTTCGTTATGTAATGGACTGCTCCAAGACATAGGTTACACCAATGAATGATGCTGAATATAGCCTAGTCTACTTGATCACTGAGGTTTTGTTCTGCTACCATTTTTATAGGCTACCCATACCCTACTCTGTGGGAAAGCTAAACGTAACAGCCTTATAAAATTTTTGACGTCGCTTTAGCTCATAAGTATAACCAATAGAACACACGTAAGGACCTTTCTTTGTGCTTAGCCCTGATTTGTTTAATATCTTCCAGTCAGGTTATTCTTTTTTTCTGTGTAGAACAAGTACCGGTATTGCAATTATTATAAATAGATGGCATTATAAAAGACCGCCAATAGTCCCTGGTTCCCACTTCTGCGATTTCGCGCAAAGTCCTACGACATGCGACAAATGACACAAATCGTGTGACAAACGATACAAAACCATTGCAATGTCAGATGCGTTAAACAATTTCAACTCGTACGACAAATCGTATGCGTTGATCTGATTTAAAACAAAATCATAGCCAAAGGCATGAAGCTGATTGAAAAGCTAATTTTGGCAATAGCCTTTTTCTGCATTTTGCTTAATACTCTCATTGCTTGAATTTGAGAACCTGATTTGAATTCTTCTAGATTTTGTCGTAGCAACACAAAACTCTGCTTTTCTTTGTGAACCTCCATCCGATTTTGTCGTGCGTCTGTTCCGCAAGAAAAAAATCGTGTTTGACGCAGCAGTCGGAACTAAGTGTAAGGCTTTTTCTGGCGACATGTCTAATCAACAACTTATTAAATGTTGATAATCAACAGTTTATAGACATTGTGGATCAACTTTTGTGGTCTAGTGACCAACAAAAGTCAGTTCGATCAATATTGTGGATGAATACAGCCCACATGTGAAATTATTGTTTGTCGAACCTGTTGGTCAAACTGCAGCATGAAATTTCAAGTGGGAACATCCTGGAGAATTTTTTTTTATATATATTTAAAAAAAAATTTTTACCGGAGTTTCTCGGGGTGAGCAGGGTTGGAACTGTCTAGAAGATTTTTCCTTGGGATGATTTTTCACAGGAGAAATTCTTCATTGGTAAAATTTTCTGCGAGAGAAATTTTTCATAGGGGGATCTCTTTCGAGTGTAACTCTCCATTGGTGGGAGGAGAGAGGATTTCTGGGAAAGAATGAAATCAGCCGGGGGAACCGTCTGGGGGAATTTTAAGTTGGACGAACTTTCCATGGAAGATTTTCCCATGCAGACGTTTGAATTTTCTACGGAGAGAAGGCCAGCCTTATTGGAAAGACGGTCAAAAATTAAATTAAAAAAAAGTTCTTTTCAACTGAAATTAAGGAGAACATTAAATTTAAAACTAACAAGGTTGCCCTCTGCTCAATAACTCACTCTTTACGCTAAAGCTTGACTTTTTGTCCCAATTCTTTAAGAACGGTTCCAGAAATACCAAAACTCTTTTAAAAGTACAAAAAATGTTCATGAAGAGAGAGGCATTGAGTAAAAGGTAAACCCAATTACATACGGAGTAATTTCTGTTTTTGTTTAGTTTTGATGCTGCTCCTTACTTTCAGTTGAAATTACCTTTTTTTCAAAGTAATATTTAAAACAACCTTGCTTAGTGTTAAATTGCCATATTTGCTTTCCTAGAAACAAAAGGAAATTTCCAATATCTTTGTATCAACTTATTAACCTGTATCAACTTATAAAACACAATAAAAACTAATATGGAATAGAACGCCTGAAACGGAAATCTTTTCGGAAATCCTGAAACGGAAGTGAAGTAGGTTAAAGAAAAGTTTCATGTTAATGCCAGATTATTAAGGCAAGCCAGTTTAAGGCTAAGGCAAAGATAAACATGCCTGTTTTATCATACAAATAATTTCCAAGAGCTCAAAAACTTTACGCAGGAGTATTGGCGTATTTCCATCAGCACCAAGCCACCTGAGGAAAAACATAGCTATATACACTCCTCCTTTATTCAAAGCATCCCTCTTTACACCCACGCAATAAACTTTGACTTCCCTTAAATCCTTCATTATGACCTCCTCTCGCTCCATTTGGGGACCACTTGTTCTTGCTTCTTATTTGGCCCTAGATGGTTGGCCGAAAACTGGACGATGGTTGGCCGACGGCTGATAGTTGGCCGATGTTTATAAAAGAAACTTCAAAAAGAAGCTACCGTGGTATTCTGTAAAAAAAAAAAAAAAAAAAAAAAAAAAAAAAAATTAAATCCGAGAATCACTCAGTGACACTAAATAATTTCTTGTTTTAGTCCCGGAAAACTTTCTTTTTGCAGATTAAAATTAATATCTTTTTAAACTTTATCTTATATTTTTTTAAAGTTCCCGTAAAGGTTCTTAACAAATTAAAACTCTATGAGAACTATTAAATAGCGATGAAGACCACACTAGAGGATTTTATCCTCTAGTAAGTTGTTTTTCCGTATTTGTATTGCTGAGGACGGCCCTTGGACATAAGGCCGAAATATTCATTCTAATTTGTTTCCCACTCTCTTGAGAAATTCTCTATTGTTCTTCTTGTTTTTTTTTGTGTTTTTGAGAAATATTGCTGAAATTTTTGGAAATCTACTCATTTAGGAAGAAAAACTGCATATGACAACTCTGTCCGAATCCCTTTCTTTCATCTATTTATATTAGGACCTGGACGGTCGGTCTCAAAATACCAAATTGGTCTTAATCAATCAAAGGCATACACTCACTTGTTTCCGTGGAGCTAGCTCGATCTCATTTCCGACATTTCCAGCCTCTCAGTCCCAGAATATGATAAATTAGGACAAGCTTTCTAAGTTATTGATCAAGCCGAGATAACTAATGGTAATTCTTCCTAAATGATTCGTTCTTGTAAGCTTCCAAGAGAATCTGAATTGATTTGGATAGAAGCTTTCTTCTTGAAGAAGTAAAGCCATAAATGAATAAAATATACAACAAAACTTAATTTGAACTCAATAATATAAAATAAACAACGTGAAATTTTAAGCAATTATTTTAACTTAACATCCTACCATTCATCAATTAATTTTAAATTAGGCCGGTCCTACGTCTCTTGTTTAATCATTGCCTCTAATAATGATCGATTTCCATATATTGGGACCACATTTAGATTTTGATTATTACAAAGTTTGTGCGTCTTGCAGATTTTCTCCCAGTTTTTCTCCACAGGTTTAAGCTAACCATAAAATTCAAAAGTTTGCACATCTTTTATAAGCTCTAGACAAAAACCTAACTATCCAATCTGTTTTTGATTAGTCAGTGATCAACTGTAAATACTAGAGTCCCTTAATCCGTCAGAAAATTTATAATGCTAAAAAATTTTTTATCCTTAATCTGAGAAAAAAGAATAACTTTATTTATACGAAAATAAGGCTTGTCTCCAGAGCAAGAAAAAAATAAAAGAAAAGAAAAGAAAATGCTAAAAATAATAACTAAGAAAATTTTGCGCACCAGCAGAGTTTTTTGCCGATTTTGTTTGCTAATAACTCGCGTTTTATAATCAGGAGCATAAGAAATAAAATCTCGACCAACAGCATTTTAGCTCACATGTACTACTTCTTAGAACCTTGTATGCCTGTTTCTACCCACTAAAGGGAAAGTAGTGGTTATTTTGATTATGTTTTAGCGCAATTTGACTTATTTATTAACACTGAAAATGGCAATCCTGTTTCGCACTAATGCACTAACGGAAAATCGTGGCTATATTAACCCTGTTTTAGCACAGTTTGAGATTTTTAGCAGGATTTGACACTGGATTTCGTAATCTTGACAATTCGAAACTAGAATAGGATTGATTGTTGAAATCTTTTTATGTCAAAAAAGATCAAATCGAGTCCCATAAATCCCCAGCAATCCATCCCTCAATCTGTACTTGATGTCCCTATTCTTAGATTTATACAGTTGCGATTTTACGGGAGAATTTTCAGACAAGGAACAATTTGTGAAGTGTACACAAGGCCCTGGATTGAATTGACTTTTATTCTTACTGTATATTAATGAAATTCCTCAATGCTTGCAGGGGAATAATTCTATTCGCATATGGCACAGTTGCATCTTTAAAACTGAAGGACGCGGTCTGGTTTGATTCAAGACTTGATCTTTAATATTAGTTTAGTTAAAAAATGGTTTTGCTCAAGCAAATTGAGGAAGCAAGTAAGGATGAGATCTGTACGGTCGAATAATACCGCCGCTTGGGGATTTCTTTTGGCCCACTTCTATCATTTTGAATTCAAATTGACCATTTGCATGCAAACCTTGCAGAAAAATAGGATATATGCATCTTCTATTATATTTTTCCCATTTGCGGCCTTTAAAAATAATTTGTAAGGTTTTGGCAGTAATTTGTTTAAATTACTGTGCAATTATATATAAACATATATATATAGAGCTATATATATATAAATGTATATATATATATATATATACATATATATATATATATATATATATATATATATATATATATATATATATATATATATATATATATATATATATATATATATATATATATATATATATATATATATATATATATATATATATATATATGGAACCATATAAAAGCACTAGACATATTTCTAAATCTTCTAAATCATACAGTGAAAATAACTGAAAATTCTTTATATCGAACTTCGGAATCCAAAATATTTCAGGGATAGAATTTTTTTTTTTTTTTTTTTGTAGAACTGAAACATATAAGACATGTAAATATTTCAAGATGGCACTGAAAATGTAAAACATAAGTGAATATCTCTGAGAGAGGTCTCTGTTGTTTTTGGCTCCTTCTTTGGCTCTTAGTAATTTTAAAGCGTAACAACTTCCTTCTCCTAATTCTGGAGGGTCTAGGTTATCAATTACAAATCAAACAAAACCCAATAAAATATATATTTATTCATAAATAAATAAATATAGATTAATGACTGTATTTCAAACAGTAGGTTTTACGAAAAATGTGGTTCAATCCCGCTTTCTAGGGCTATAATGAAAGAAAGGTTGAGATGGCTAGACCACGTTCTGCGGATGAAAGATGACAGATTGCCCAAAATTGTCCCTTTTGGCCAACCGTCTGGGGCTACACGGAAAGCAAGTCGTCCTCGTCTGGGTTGGGAGGATGTCATAAATAAAGATTTAAAGGAAATGGGAACTTCCTGGGATGGTGTAAAGAGGGAGGCCTTGAATAGATTAGGTTGGAGGAGGAGCGTGCGTAGCTTTGTTGGCCTCAGGCGGCTTGGTGCTGTAGTGAGCTATTAGTAGTAGTAGCAGTAGTACACGTAAAATAAGTATAGATTGAAAGAAAAAATTTGATATAAGCCATTTAGACATGATCACTATAATTTAAAGAAAAAATATGCAAATTATTTGTTGAGTTTCAAGGATGGAGCATAAGTTATTTTTTTTATATACCCTTATTTCACGTTGACGAGTTCTTCGTTATGTCCGCTACATTCAACATTTACAAACTCAGCTCTGAGCTGGACATATGTTGATGTCAAATCGCATTGCCAAACAAAAGAGAAATTTTTGACTCTGTGAAATTTTTTTTTGACTCTGTGTCCCAACTCCACTTCTCAACGTAATAAAAAACTTTAGAGTAAACAGTGAGGTATTGAAGAGGGGGAGCCCCTTTCATATACTGAATAACTTAGGCTATATATTTCACACGGGGGGGGGGTAAATATAGAAGAAGTGCCTTCAAAATGTGTCAAAAACAATTTTTATTACATATTATAAAGTAAGAATTATTTTCTTAACATGCCTCCTTCGTAGCCCCAATTCTAAAATAACACCGTTGGTTCTTATTACAAAATAATGCCTATTCAGAAAAAAAGAAAATATAAATATAGCTTTAGGCATTACTTGGTCTGTTAATGAATTCCCAAGGAAGTGAAAATTATATTTTGAAACAATGCTGAATCAGGAATCAAACAAAACTACTCTTTTGTTCAGAGGCGCCATTTGGGGGGGGGGGGGGGGTCAGGGGTGATTTTCCAGGGGGCCCAAGCTTCCACCTGAAAGGGCCCTTTGCCGGCCACAATAATCCATTATGTCCAACATAATCCATTCTGTCCAATTGATTTGAAATTACTGCACGCCAATTAACCAAAGAGCGTAATCACTTGACGACCCTTGGGGTAATTACGCTATTTGCTATTAATTATTGTAAACTTTGAAAGTAGGCAAGATACATAATAAAATTCTTGAGTTCTGTCAAATGCCCATTTCCTAGATGATTACGCGACACGAAGTGAGTCGGGGGGGGGGGGCAAGATGGAGTTTATGCCCACCCCAAGATTTGGTTCAAATGGCGCCTCTGCTTTTGTTACCACACTGCTTATTTCATATTTGGAATCTCGGTTCAGTATCACCATGTTGTCTAAGGTATAGCTGCTATTTTTGAACAATAGCCACGGTTTTGTAATTTTTTGGACGTAAATTAGATACAAAATAAAGAAATATACCACATGATTCCCAACTTAATTTTTTTTTATCAAACATAATAGGCCTAACCACTGCTGCTACTAGTCTGACTAATGTATACTTATCCTTACTTATTTTAGGTGGGTTGTCCCTTCCCCAATGCCTCGCTCTTTACGCTAAAGTTCTTTAGTACTTTTAAAGAGTGTCTTATTCTATTTAAACGGCCCTTGTGTTTCAGGAGTAATTATTAAAGAATCTGGACAAAAAGTCAAACTTTAGGGTAGAGAGTAAGGTATCGAGGAGGGGGAAGCCTTCCTCATATACAAATTGTTTCTGTTCGTTTTAGGTTCTAACATTACTCTTTACTTTGAGTTGAAAAAGCTGTTTTTTTAATTTAATTTCTCATCATTTTTCAAATAACTCCTGTATTCAAGGTTCCTTCCCTGGAAAATTCCTTTCCCCACAGAACATTCCTCAAAAGTAAAGCTCTTCTCGCGTAAAATACCAGCCACCCAACCCCCCTAGGACAATTTAATCTTCGCTGAATATCTTATAGGAAATTTCTCACGAAAGTAAAATAGTTCAAAATAGAGATGAAACCTTTTTATTGACAGTGAATAGATATATAATTATTTAACTGGATATTTAAAAAAGGTTTCATCCCTATTTTGAACTGTTTTACTTTCGTCTTGGAAAGGCAGTGTGGTCTTCGAAATTATCTACGTCGAGTATATGAAAATTTCTCACGGATATTTTCAAATCACATTTGGATCCCCCCTCCTTGGAAAATTTCGCCAGAAATGCTTCCAACCCGATGTATTTTTATATGTCAAAATTCAAGTCATAATTCTTCAATTTTTCCGAAGAAATTAGATAATTTTTTGAACAGATAACCTCTGAATTTCCGGGCGAACGGTCTACCTCAAGGCTATGAAATGTAAAATGCAATTATGAATATAATATCGGCAAATTTCACAACCTTACAACCCTTTCATAGGGGCTTTGGGGGGCCAGTTATCCCCAAAGGCATGTTTTTTGGGCCAAACAGTTATTTTGAACAAAATGGCTATCTCAAAATTTTGATTGGACGACTTTGGGGGAACGGCGAAGGAAGGAGGGGGCTAACTGTCCTCCAACCTTTTCGTTGACTTAAAAAACACTAAAAGTTTTAATTTCAGTTCGAATGAGCCCTTCGTCGATTTTCTAGGACCATTGGCTCTGTACGATTTCCCTTGTGTCACCATAATGTGTCGCAACTTACAGTCCTTTCCCTAGCTATTGAGGGTTATATCACAACACCAACTATTGATCACCACTAAAAGCATAGTTATTGGATTTTTGAACAATATTAAAAAAAGAGCTACCTAAAAATTCTGGTCAGACTACTTTAGGGGAGGGGATTTCTGAAGGGAGGGAGGGGGGCTAGCTACCCCCCATTATTTTTGGGTACTTAAAAAGAGAACTAAAACTTTTAATTTCCTTTTGAATGAGCCCTCTTTCGATCTTCTAGGACCATTGGTCCAATGCGATTCCCCTGTTATCACCATAGTTGCGTTCCGAGTAGTCATGGCTGTTTTCCCGAGCACTTGGCTGTTTCCTTGCCCTGAGCACTGATTTGAAAAACCCATGTACATTAACTATAATTTGTTTCCAAGTATTCATGGCTGTTTTTCCGAAAAAATCTTGGAATCTTTACGATTGGTCCAACATACGTTTCCATCAAAAATTATAAGCTGCAGTTTTTCTTTTTTTTTTCTTTTACTTAAAATACTTGCTTTCACAGTCATTTTGAATATGCCCCAAACATGGAATCCAGCCTGTTTTTGTAAACCTACTAACCAACGTGAAGAGCCTTCATAAGAAAAAAGTTTTTCCCCTTCTTTTGGGCAAGGAGATTTTCCCTATTAGCCCCTATAAAAGGATACTAACCGTCAGCAGGGAAAGGAAAGGATTTGCGTCGATTTCAAATCCTATTTCACATCCTTATCTTTTCCCTGCAGATGCTCTGGGATTAGTTGTCTGAAAATTCACCAGGGATCTTAATGGGAGAATTGGTCTGTCGATTTGCAGTAAAGAACTTTCACTCCAGATAGAAATTCCATTATCTCGGGAGTGTCAAATAATTCTTGATTTACGAAGATCCCTGGCACTTGCCTCCAATTGTCTCGAGGGGGTTTATTTGCAGTCACAAATAATTTTGAGGATGATTGTCAAGCTTCTAGATACTTTGGCCCTTATTGGTAAAATCTAATATTGGTAATTATAGTTTATGTGGATAATTTGCTGATAGGGAATTACTGAACATAGTACTTTTATTTCTCCCTTTCAAAATAAAATTCGTATAAAATGCGAGTAGTAATATGAAAGAAAATTGACGGAATTAAACCTGAGAATAAATGTTCAGCTTTAAAGCGACAATTCATGAGTTAAGGGTTATTCATCTGAGGGGGCTGTCCCCTCTTCAGTACGCATTCTTTACACTAGAACTTTATGGGGCTTTGGAAATTACTCTAATTTTACTTCAACTACCTTTGTATTTGAGCAGTAGTTCTTAAACACTAAGGACAAAAAGTTAAACTTTAGCGAAAATAACGAAAAATTGAGAGAAGGGGAGGGGAAGGCAGCCTCCCTTTTTATGTGGAATAGTCTCTATCTTTTTCAAGTTTCAATGCCACTCTTTACTTTCATTAAAAAAATTTGCTTTATTACTTAATTTCTGCTCAATTTTAATAACATTTCCTGTGGCTAATAGCTATCGCATTTCAAACTCAACTCTTAAAATCCAAATCATGCTTTTGCATAGCATTGCTTTGAGCGTATTTGCTTTTTAGAATTAAAGTATGATTATCCAAAGTAAAACATCATCTTGGCAATATGAAGGGAGCTTCCCCTCCTCACACTTTATTCAGAACGCTTCATACTATATGCCCTACATGTAGCCCTAATCATTTGAATATTCATTGACGTCATAAGTAAAGGGAGGGAGTTCATATTTTGTAGATAATGCCTTTAGGACTCACATACAATTGCACAACTTCTATCAAGAGCACGCCCTTTTTTGGGGAATTTCATTCCTATTTCTAAAATTATGCAAATTTTCATGTGCTTCAATTGTTTTCAATGAGCAACTTAAAAATTAGTAAATTTTTCACATTAATAATAATAGTCTTATAGTAATAGTATATAGTAATATAGTATATAGTATGTAGTCATACATTATATTATTATTATTGATAATAGTCTTATAATAATAAGTCTTACTGATGCATCTTTTGCAATCAGAACTATGTTTTGTTGCGTGTTGTTTTCTATTGACAAGGTTCACTCTTTGCATACAGTTCTTTACTACAAGCTGTTCGAGAATGGTAATCACCCCTGAAAAAAAATATATACTCCTCTTACAAAATTTATTGAGGGGACTGAAACATCAAAAATGAAATATAGGCTCATGATTTCTACGGTTTTCAAGGCAAATTCTTTGAATAAATCTTATTTTTAGTAGGTGTTTTCCCAATGTGATTCATAGGGGGGCAACACCCCCCGAAAAAAAAGAAGACATTAAATATTTTACATAAATAGGAAAATTGGATGTATTACTATTTAAATCTCGGTGAAAACAAATATCCTAGCAGCACTTGGCAGAAAACACAACATTGCTCTGGGACGATCTCTTTTGTTGCTTAAAAAGAACCTTAAATATGGTGATTTTCTTTTACAATGAGCCCTCTCTCAACATTCGACGGCGACTTTTTCGAAACAGTCACCCCTGGGAAAAAGGAGAAAAAAGAAGGGAAATATGTGCTTCCCATGCTAGAAAGCTATTTTCCTTGTTGTTCAAGGTGGGGGCTAATTTCTCCATTATAGGTTTTTGGCCACAGCGATTCCAATGGTGCATTGTTTTATTTTGATCCGATTCCACGTCCCAGAGGTTTCAGGCTCACTTTCAAAATTTTCATAAATTTGTTTTCGCAAAAAAAGCTTTTACTGGTTCGATTAATCAAAATAATAGTTGCTATTCCTGAATTTTATAAAAATGAGAATTCTTTCTCAATAGACAGTTCTTTTCAAAACAAGTTTTGAATTTTTAGATACTATGGGCGTAGTTTACTCTTTACTGCGTTGTAGTAAACTACGTAAACGTACGTAAAAGTACGTAAACGTACTGTAGTTTACTACGTTGTTTGCCGCAACCCTGATTTGCTGTTTATTGAAAATACAAAATTCTTGGATTCGTACAAAAGGACGTCTGTTTTTAATTTTATTTCTAAATATTCTATCAAAGCCTATTGTCTGTTCCCCAAACAAGTAGGCCTGATAACCTTGTTAATTTGTTTTCCCAAAACTGATCTTGTACCATGTTGCTTCCTCCAGAGGACACACCCCTTTGAAAAATCTGGTGCATATATAAAGAGATAAATCTTATAATAATTGAATAAATATTATACTTCCTTGCGGAAAAAGGTCTTTTATAAGTCCTTTGTCATCCCCCAAAAATAGCACATGAAAGTTTGCTGTATGGAATTATTTTTCTTAAACCAGTTTCAAGACAAACTGGCTAAACTGACCTCATTTTTGGGTCAAATTCCTGATGCTACTCGTTTGTTTTACTGATGTTTTCCTAAAAAGGGACTTTAAACACAGATTAAAAAAGGGATTATATAAAGTAAGGAAAAATTTCCTTGAAGACGAATATAAGTACTAACTTACATACTTTCCTTAGCTCCTAAGCAACCAATTGCTGAAAGAAAATTAGCTTTTGGAAAACACTTAAATTGGATCTCCCGACTTTTATCAGGTTTCCAAATTGCTAGGTAATAACAGGAAAAGAAACATTTCCAAATAAACTTCCCTTTTATGAGAGCGTATTCGCCGCAGGCTAGAAAAACTTCCTGCTTTACAATTTTCAAAAGCGAATAGTAATTGGTTTGGAGTGCTCGAATAGATACATAATAAAATTGGATATTCTTTTGGAAACGGAATTATGTTATTTAAGATACTTCTTCTCATTCGAGATTCAGACGATAGAGAATCAACCAATTATCTTGAATAAAGACTGAAATAAAATTCAGGATATTTTATCCTTCAAGACAAATTTGATATGAAATTTAACAAAAATCTTAGATAGGGATAATCGCACAAAAGCTCTTGAGTAAAGGTGGGGAAGTAAAATTCTTTTCTAGGAATATTCATAATAGTCCAGTAAAAATACAATTTTTACCCGAACTTCGAGCAACATAAATGTTTCTAGAACCAAAATATTCAAAAAAATTCGACGAAAACCCCAGAATATTGCCATTTTTAAGTTCGTTCCTGGATTTGACAAATCCTGAAAAATAGAAAATCAACCAATATTTTTGAAAAACGAAATTAAATTAAAGATATTTTATCCTTCAAGACAAATTTGAACTGAAATTTAACAAAAATCCTAGATAGGAATAATCACACAAAAGCTCTTGAGAGATGGGGATTCAAAATTCGTTTTTGGGAATATTCATAATAGGCCAGTAAAAATACAGTTTTGACCCGAACTTTCAGCAGCAGAAGTGTTTTTGGAACCAAAATATTAAAAAATTCGAAGAGAACACCAGAAGATTGCCATTTTTAAGTTTGTTCCTGGAGCTGGCAAATCCTGTTATTATTAAAAAAAACGTGAAAGTAAAAACTAAAGCACAAAAGAGCAAACAGGAACACTTCGTAATTTCGATTTCGATTACTATGACTCTGAAAAAATCACAGTTCTTTTCGATTAAGAAGCTACTGAATTAAATACAATGCTTGCCTTAATCACATTTTTTATGGTGATCTCAAGGGTCTAAAGAAACTTTGAGGCAGCTTGTTCCATAGCACTGGCCAGAAGCACAAGTGCATAAAAGGTAACTTTTTTTGCAAGTGCATTGAAGGCTATCACAGTCACCTTCATAGCTGTAGTGATTTAGTTTGAGAAGGCTTTCAGGAGCAGGCGGTATATCAGTCACAATGGGTATATAACCGTTTGACGGAAGTTTCCAACCCCAGTCTCTACACTTCTAGCT
The DNA here is from genome assembly GCF_032884065.1 of Artemia franciscana. Taxonomy (NCBI): domain Eukaryota; kingdom Metazoa; phylum Arthropoda; class Branchiopoda; order Anostraca; family Artemiidae; genus Artemia; species Artemia franciscana. The sequence continues at coordinate 2,767,575 of NC_088864.1, forward strand.
TTCAGGCTTTCAGACAAACCAGTTTCCGGTTTCATATGGAAACTGGAATGTGCAGATATTTAAACGTTCTTTAGTGGAGACACCTTTCTATTTGGGAGTTTTTGATGTTTAGTTATAAGTTGATTTTTCGGTTATGAGCTTTTGTTTGAGTTTATGTATTTTGAGTTTTGTATATGATTTTTTTTTTAACATATCTTCTTCTAATATTCATAAGTGTTGCTGGTGTTACGAATTAGCTTATTTCTATGACGACAAGCTATGACTATGAATATTAGTGAAAAGCCTTTATGGTTAATAGAAAGGAGAAGGGGCTAGCACAAGCACTATCTGAATGATAGATAATATAAAAACAAAAGGAATATAAAGAAAGTGGAGAAACCATTAAAATATGAACTAAGAAGGTGTGGAGTAAGGGGCATGGATAAAGTTGCCGACGATCTGGATGATTTAACTAGACGGCATAGTAGTGAAATATTGTACTGGCATGTTGATAAATTGAGAGGGAGTAGTCAGTCTAGGCTTGTCCCAGTTAAAGATAGGAACATGCCATAATTAGTGATAAGGAAAGAATTAAAGAGAGATGGAGAGAACATTTTGAGAATATGCTAAGCTGAGATAAAATTGCGGGAAGAGATATAGAAGAAAATGAAAAAGTTTACGATACCTTGGACGTGAAGGAAGATTTGTTTTGTGAGGAAGAATTAGTAACAGTCCTAAAAGGACTAAAAATAATAAGGCTCCAGGTGCTGATACTGTGGTAAATGAGTTTCTTGACTTTGATGGCTCTGAGGTTAGAAATAAGTTACTGAAGATTACAAACATAATTTTTGAAAAAGAGGAAGTACCTAGCGAAAATTTTTCCAAGAAAAAAATACAGAGGAGGGAAGTGGGATTTTTGCATGATTTGAAAAACGATCAGAAATAAATTTAAAAAAAGATGTTTTTTCACAAATGAAAATAAAGATAGTCTTCCAGGGTATACTGTCCACAGAAAACTCTATGGGGAGTATATTCAGAGAGGACGGAATTTCTCGTAGGAAATTTTTTGAGGGTGTATTTTACGTGGCCGGAATTTTCCATGGATTAATTTTCCATTGAGAAGACTTTAATGGAGGGGGAGGTGAAACTCCCGACATTATTTGAAAAGGAATCAGAAAATAATTATAAACTAATTTTTTACAGCTAAATGAAGGAGGAATATCAAAATTTAAAAGAAACAAAAATTATTGCATGCATGAGGGGGACTGTCACTCGCTCTTTCAAACAGTTCGTGGTAACGAACTGTAGTAAGGAGCGACCCGGCTCGATAGTAACCAAAACTCTAAAAAATGGAATTTTTCCGTTTTTTCTGGAATTTTGATACCAATAGCTACATCAAAAGAATCGCATTATTATGCTGATTTTAAATATATAAGTTTCATCAATTTTAATCTTACCCATCAAAAGTTACGAGCCTGAGAAAATTTACCTTATTTTAGAAAATAGGGGGAAACAACCCTTAAAAGTCATAGAATCTTAACGAAAATCACACCATCAGATTCAGCGTATCAGAGAACCTTACTGTAGAAGTTTTAAGCTCCTATCTACAAAAATGTGGAATTTTGTATTTTTTGCCAGAAGGCAGATCACGGATGCGTGTTTATTTGTTTTTTTTCTTTTTTTTTCCAGAGGTGATTGTATCGACCCAGTTGTCCTAGAATGTTTCGAGATTGCTCATTCTAACGGAAATAAAAAGTTCTAGTGCCCTTTTTAAGTGACCAAAAAATTGGAGGGCACCTAGGCCCCCTCCCACGCTAGTTATTTTCCCAAAGTCAACGGATCAAAATTCTGAGATAGCCATTTTATTCAGCGTAGTCAAAAAACCTTATAACTATGTCTTTGGGAACGACTTACTCCCCCACAGTCCCCGTGGGAGGGGCTACAAGTTACAAACTTTGACCAGTGCTTACATATAGTAATGGTTATTGGGAAGTGTACAGGCGTTTTCAGGAGGATTTTTTAGCTTGGGGAGGGGTTTAGAAGAGGGGAATATGCTGGGGGAACGTTCCATCAAGGAATTTGTCATGGGGGAAGAAAATTTCCATGAAGGGAGCGCAGGATTTACTAGCATTATTTAAAAAAATGAAAAAAAAATATGAAAAAGGTTTTTTTCAGCTGGTAGTAAAGGCAGCATTAAAACTTAAAAAGAACAGAAATTATTACCCATATGAGGGGCTTACCTCCTCCTAATAACTCGCTCTTTACGCTAAAGTATTTTTAGTAATGTCAACTATTTATTCTACGGCTTTTGTGATTCAGGGGTCATTCTTAATGAATTGGGACAAAATTTATGATTGGCGATGTACATATGTAATAAAAACATGAGAATACAAAAGTTCTTTAAATAAGCTAATTTATAAGTTACGTATATCTTTTACTAATAAAAAGATTCGTAAAAAATTAAAAGTTCTAGTTGCCTTTTCAATTAACCAAAAAATTGGAGGGCAACTAGGCTTCCTCCCCCCTCTTTTTTCTCAAAATCATTCGATCAAAATTATGAGAAAGCCATTTAGCCAAAAAAAAATAAATATGCAAATTTTGTTTTAATTATTCCTCTGCGGAGAGCCAAAATCAAAACATGCATTGATTCAAAAACGTTCAGAAATTAAATAAAAAAACCAGTTTTTTCAGCTGAAAGTAAGGAGAGACATTAAAACTTAAAACGAACAGAACTTACTTCGTATATGAAAGGGGCTGCTTTCTCATCAACGCCCCGCTCTTTATGCTAAAGTTTGACTCTTTCTCTCAACTCTTCTTTCTAAAACAGTAAAAAACGTTAGCTTAAAGAGCGGGGCGTTGATGAGGAAGCAGCCCCTTTCATATACGAAGTAATTTCTGTTCGTTTTAAGTTTTAATGTCGCTCCTTACTTTCAGTTGAAAAAACTTGTTTTTTTATTTAATACGGTAAAGATTTACTTTTTGTCCCAATTTTTTAAGAACGGCTCCTAAAACCCCAACAATTTTAAGAGTACTAAAAAACTTTAGCATAAAGAGCGAGGCAGGTGAGGGCAACCCCCCTTATATAAGGAAAAATTTCTGTTCGTTCTAAGCTTTAGTGTTGCTTCTTACTTTCAGTTGAACTATTGTTTTTTAATTTAACACCTCAAACAACCCCTCTTAACGTTAAATTACCATTTTTGCTTTGCTAGAAACAAGAGTAAATTTTTAAACATCTTTGTTTCTATAAACATCTTAATATTGAATTAAAATCAACTTGGTGGAAGTGATGAAAAACTTGAGAGTCATGACTAAATTAGAGTAAAGCGAAGACAGATAGTCTCGGTGAGAGGCAAAGCAAACACAAATTTTCGGAATTGTATATGATTCATTTCACTTGTTAATACATTGGGTATCATCCATCCTAGGGCAAAACTAATATTGATAGGCATAGAACAAGGGCCATTAAAAAGTCTATCATTAGTCTTCAACATATTTTTTGTTGAAGTTTTGAAAAATAGTCTATTCAATAGTCTTCAATATATTTGTGTTAAAGTTTAAAAAAATTAAAGCACACTATACAACATAAATGTAGTTTTCAATAGAAACCAAATGACACAACAAATTTTAGAAGATTAATGGTTAAGTGGAGGAACGCTGTTTGTAGTAGCCTAATTTCTGTAGGTTTTAAGTTAAATTTCAGATTTCATTCTAATTTTACTAGTTTTTGGATTCACTTTTTCATCTATATCAGTATCTGTTATCTTCACACTCGATATGATCATTCACTTCAATTTCTGTTTGTTTCAGTTTTCATTTACTCTTTGATAGTAATTTTGGGTCTTTTAATTTTGAACTACCGTAGGACTTCATTTTGGCTCGTTTTAAATTTTAATATGGCTCTTTACTGTTTTTAAATGCTATGTTCGGAGAGTTTTTTTTTATGGCACTTGGTATCTACCAAGTGACATATAGCGATCGCAAATTCTGTCGGTCGGTCTGTCGGTCTGTCTTTCTGTCCTGGTTTTGATACTTTAGGCACTTTCAGGTAAGCTAGGACGGTGAAATTTGGCAGGCGTATCAGAAACCAGACGAGATTAATTTAAAAATTGTCGTTTCCTCGATTCGATCATCTGGGGGGGGGAGTGGAGGGATGGTTCAATCAGAAAAACTAGAAAAAATGAGGTATCTTTAACTTAGGAACGCGTGATCGGATCTTAATGAAATTTGATGTTTGGAAGGAAATTGTGTCTAAGAGCTCTCATCCCGACCGGATCCGGTGACATTGGGGGGAGTTGGTTGGGGGGGCTAAAATCTTGGAAAACTCTTAGAGTGGAGGGATCGGGATGAAACTTGGTGGAAAAAATAAGCACAAGTCCTAGATACGTGATTGACATAACCGGAACGGATCGGCTCTCTTTGGGGGAGTTGGGGGGAGGGTTAATTCTGAAAATTAGAAAAAATGAGGTATTTTTAACTTACGAAGGAGTGATCGGATCTTAATGAAATTTCATATTTAGAAGGATCTCGTAACTCAGATCTCTTATTTTAAATCCCGACTGGATCAAGTGTCATTGGGGGGGGGGACCGGAAATCTTGGAAAAAACCTTAAAGCGGAGAAATCAGGATGAAACTTGGTGGGAAGAATAAGCACAAGTCCAAGATACAGGACTGACATAACCGGACCGGATCCACTCTCTTTGGTGGAGTTGGGGGGGGGGAATTCGGAAAAATTAGAAAAAATGAGGTATTTGTAACTTACGAACGGGTGGTCAGATCTTAATGAAATTTGATATTTAGAAGGATCTTGTGCTTTCGAACTCTCATTTAAAATTCCGACCAGATCCGGTCACATTGGGCGAGTTTGAGGGGGAAACCGGAATTCTTGGAAAACGCGAAAATTGATCGGATCTTAATGAAACTTGATATATAGAAGAATCTTATGTCTCAGATGCTCTATTTTTAATTCGAATCGGATCCGGCGACATAGAGGGTTGGAGGGGGGAAACAGAAATCTTGGAAACCAGAAATCTTGGAAAGCGCTTAGAGTGGAGGGATCGGGATGAAACTTGATGGGACGAATAAGCACAAATAATAGATATGAGATTGACATAATTGGAACGGACCCGTTCTCTTTGGGGGAGCTGGAGGTTGTTAATTGGGAAAAATTAGAAAAATTGAGGTATTTTAAACTTAAGAACGAGTCACCGGATCTTAATGAAATTTGATTTTTAGAAGGAACTCATGTCTCAGAGCTCTTTTTTCAAATCCCGACCAGATCTGTTGACATTGGGGGGAGTTGGAGGGGGAAACCGGAAATCTTGGAAAACGCTTATAAATGTCGTAGATACGTGATTGACATAATCGGACTGGATCCGCTCTCTTTGAGAGAGTTAGGGGATGGGGTTCAGTGATTTGGCGAGTTTGGTGCTTCTGGACTTGCTAGGACGATGAAAATTGGTAGGCGTGTCAGGGAGCTGCACAAACTAACATGATAAAGTCGTTTTCCCCGATTCGACTATCTGGGGGGCTGAAGGGAGAGAAAAATTGAGGTATTTTTAACTTACGAGTGGGTGATCGGATCTTAATGCATTTTGATATCGTGACTCAGAGCTCTTATGTTAAATCCCGACCGGTATTAATCCTCTGATTTTCCTTTTAAAGCATCTATTGATTCTTAGAATTTTGCTAAATCTCATACCATATGAGCTCTTGGCTCCTGGCTCTTCCGACCTCGTCACAAGTGCCATATGAGCTCTTAGCTTTTGTTTTAATTAACTAGCGAAAAAGAATTATTAATTTTGCAGATGACAAATTTTCCTTTAAATTTTGAACGTACAGTACTCAGTACTAGTTATTTCTAATGTTCTGATCGACTTTCTACCAAAATAGTCGGCGAAAACGCCGAGAAAACCTATTGAGAACACCCCCCCCACCCCACCAGCCCTTTTTCCCCAAATGCGTCCCATCAGACATTTTACATGGCCATTTTGCTCAAAATAGACCAAAAATCCTATAACAAAAATTCCAGGGATAATACGCCCCCCAGAACCCAGGGGTGTTGTTATTTGTGCCAAAGATTTTTATGGAAGAGATGATAGTATAAACCTCGGAGGGGGCTCGTTCGATTGTAATTTCTAATGCCGTTTTCAAGTCAAAGGTGATCGGAGGGCAACTAGACCCCCCCGCAGGGCCCTTTCCCCCCAAATGAATCCGATCAATATTTTGAGATAGCCATTTTGTTCAAAAGAGTTTAAAGATAAAGTAATAAAAACGCCAGGGTTGACACAACCCCTCAGAGCCCCAGGGCAAGTGTTATAATATGTGCAACGAGGGCATATAAGGTTTTTATGCAAGGAGTGGTCGTGTAAACTTCAGAGGTTGATCATTTGATTAAAAACTGAAAACTTCTAGTTACTGTTTTAATAGTCAAAAGTGAACAGAGTGTATCTATCCTCCCCCCTCAGACACACCCTCTTTCGCCAAACGTATTTAGTAAAAATTTTGAGATAGCTATTTCATTTGAAATAGTCCAACGATCAGATAAAAAAACACTTTAGGGTTAACATATCCCCACCTCGCTGGAGCCTGGGGGAAGGGTTATAACTTAGCTTAATACTTTTTATAGAGAAGGTAAACTTTGGAGGGGACTCAAACGACTCGAAATGGAAAGTATTAGTTTCCTTATTAAGAATCAAAAGTAATCTGATGGAAACTAGCCCCATCCCCTCTCACCAACCGTCTTTCCCCCAAATACATCCAAACGATTTTTCGAGATTTTCATTTGGTCAAAAATAGACCAAAGATCCAATAAGAAAAACTCAGAGGCTTATACAAAATCCCAGAGCCAGGGGGCAAGTGCTGTAAATTATGTCCCGAGGCATATAAGATTTTTTGTGGAAGAAACGGTCGGATAAACTTAATCGGGGGCTCATTCTATTGGAAATTGAAAGTTCTAGTTCCCTTATTGAGAAATAAAATGGACCGGAGGGCAACTAGCCCTTCTAGCCTTTTTACCCAAAACCCACCTGATCGAATTTTGAGGTAGCCATTTTGTTAAAATAAGTCAAAAGATCTGATAATAAAACTCCAGGGTCAACACAATCCGACAAAGACAGGGGGCAAGTATTGTGTACTGGGGGCATATAAAGTTCTTATGCAAGTGTTTTGATAATATTTCAATAATCAGACAAATCCTATGCCTACCCCACTCAAAAAACTTATGGACTCTATTTTATTCCAAAACATAAGGGAGCTGACCCCTGGTCTTCTGCATTATCCCCCCACCACCCTCCGAAAAAAATAGTTAAGAATATTCTATTCCAAAAATTATGAAAACTCACAACTGGTCCTCCATGGCCTGACTCCCCCTCCCCCCCTAAAAAAGATTTATTAGCAGCATTTTATTCAAAAACTTATGGGAATTGACTCCTGATTCTACATGGCCTGATACCCCTCCTTCCCCCGAAAAAAATTAGATGGCTGATAAATCGCGGGATCTAACCCCTGGCCCTCCCTCCATGGCCTTAACCCCCCTCCCGCCCTACCCATAAGACTTATTAGCGATATTCTATTCCCAAAACTATTGAAAATCTGTGTATTAGCTCTTTTCAAAACTATTCAAGACACCCATATTCTTCACTGCAAACAAGAGTTTCGATACTGCCCCTTTTCTCAACGGTGAAAGTATAAGGCCTATTGCGTTTTAGCACTTTATTAAAATGAACTATATTATAAGTGTTTTAATTATATTTATTAATTATACTTATTAAAACATTGAAAATAAAATTAATATTGCAGTGAACCCAAACCAGGATTCTCCAATAGGCCCTCTAGCCCTGCAGCTTTTACTAATATATATATATATATATATATATATATATATATATATATATATATATATATATATATATATATATATAATGATAATTCAGCTTAATTTTAGCAGTTCTTGCCAAGACGGTTAATTTATTTTGGAATGACAAATTATTTTGAAATAGGAAATTTTAAAAAACTTGGAACTTTGGCAATAAAAAATGAACAGAAATTAATTAAAAAACTTTCCGAACAAGAAGTTTCTAAAGACATGTAAAGGCCATATTAAAGTGAAGATCAGAAGAATCAGAAACCTACAATTAATCAAACTAAAATGACCGGAAATCACTATTAAAAAATAAGTGAAATTCAAGACGAACAGAAATCAAATAAACAATCATAGCAAAAAAACACACAACAGGTACTAATATAAATGAATAAACAAATCTTAAAAAGAGGAAAGTTTAAATTGAATATACAAATCAAGCTTAAAACGGACAAAAATATTTTGCTATTGAAGCATAAATGAAACCCAGAACGGACAGAAATTAAATAAACAATCATAGCAAACAAAATACAAAGGTACTAATATAAATGAATAAATAAATCTTAAAACGAGTGAACTTTAAATTGAATGTGCAAATCAAGCTTGAACCGGACAAAAGCAGTAAAAACAAGAATTTTGGGTTTTTGTCTCCTTCTCTCACTGTAAAAGTCTAAAACTTACTGCGTCTTTGGTGCTTTACTGAAAACGAATTATATTACAAGTATTTTCTTGTGTACTTATTACAACATTGAAAATAAACATACAAATTACAGTAAAATTAAATTTTGAACTGATGAGCTTTTAGCAATTAATATCATTATATACCAAATATTCAGATGAATTTTATTAGTTATTTCCATGACTGTTCAAGACGAATAGAGCTTCCCTACAACCAAGAGTTAGATACTACCCCCTTCCCTAACTGTAAAAGCTAAAGCCTACTGCGTCATTGATGCTTCACTGAAAACGAATTATATTCCAAATATTTTTTTTCTGTTAATCCAACATTAGAAATGAAGATAAAACTTCAGGGAAATAAAACCTTGGACTCATGATTTTTCATCAGTTAATAGGATTACATCAAACATTCAGATTGATTCTATTTGTACTTTCCAAAACTATTAGAGACACATATAATCAAACAGTCCGTGGTAACGAGCTGTAGTAAGGAGTGACCCGGCTTAATAGTAACCAGAACTCTAAAAACTGGAATTTTGATACCAATAGCTACATTAAATAAATCGCATTTTAATACTGAATTTAAATATATAAGTTTCATAAAATTTAGTTTTACCCATCAAAAGTTACGAGCCTGAGAAAATTTGCCTTATTTTAGAAAATAGGACGACACCCCCCTAAAAGTCGTAGAATCTTAACAAAAATCACACCATCAGATCCAGCGTATCAGAGAACCCTATTGTGGAAGTTTCAAGCTCCTATCTACAAAAATGTGGAATTTTGTATTTTTTGCCAGAAGGCAGATCACGGATGCGTGTTTATTTTCTTATATTTAATTTCAATCTCAAAATTTTGATCCGGTGACTTTGTGAAAAACGTGAGCGTGTGAGGGGGCCTAGTTGCCCTTCAGTTTTTTTAGTCACTTAAAAAGAGCACTAGAACTTTTAATTTCCGTTCGAATGAGCCCTCTCACGACATTTTAGGAACACTGGGTCAATACGATCACCCCTGGGAAAAATAAAAATAAAATAAAATAAACACGCATCCGTGATCTTTCCTCTGGCAAAAATACAAAATTCCACATTTTTGCAGATAGGAGCTTGAAACCTAAAATAGGGTTTTCTGGTAGGCTGATTTATTTATTATTAAGTTATTTTCATTAAGATTCTATGACTTATAGGGTGATATTTTCCCCTTTTCGAAAATAAGATAAATCTTCTCTGGCTCGTAACTTTTGATGAGTAGGACTAAACTTGATGAAACTTATCAAACAGTTCATGGTAACGAACTGTAGTAAGGAGCGACCCGGCTCGATAGTAACCAAAACTCTAAAAACGGAATTTTGATATCAATAGTTACATCAAAAGAATCGCATTTTAATGCTGATTTTCAATATATAAGTTTCATATGTTTAGTTTTACCCATCCAAAGTTAAGATCCTGAGAAAATTTGTCTTATTTTAGAAAATAGGAAGGAAAACCCCCTAAAAGTCACGCAATCTTAACGAAACTCACGCCATCAGATTAAACGTATCAGAAAACCTTTCTGAAGAAGTTTCAAGCTCTTATCTACAAAAATGTGGAATTTTGCAATTTTTGCCAGAAGACAGATCAAGGATGCGTGTTTATTTGTTTTTTTTTTTTGTTTCTTTTCCAGGGATGATCGTATCGACTCAGTGGTCCTAGAATGTCGCAACAGGAATCATTCTAGCGGAAATAAAGTATTGTAGTGCCCTTTTTAAATGATCAAAAAAATTGGAGGGAACCTGGGCCACCTCCCACGCTTATTTTTTTCCAAAAGTCATCGAATCAAAATTCTGAGATAGCCATTTTATTCACCATAGTCAAAACACCTATTAGCTTTGTCTTTGGGGCCGACTTACTCCCCCACAGTCCCCGTGGGATGGGCTGCAAGTTACAAACTTCGACTAGTGTTTACATATGGTAATGGTTATTGGGAAGTGTACAGACGTTTTCACAGGATTTTTTTGGTTTGGGGGGAGGGGAGAAGTTAAAGGGGGGTTACGTGGGAGAATCTCTCCATGGAGGAATTTGTCATGGGGGAAGAGGATTTTAATGAAAGGGGGACAGGATTTTTTAGCACTATTAAAAAAATAATGAAAAATAAATATGAAAAGTTCTTTCAACTGAAAGTAAGGAGCAGCATTAAAAATTAAAACGAACAGAAATTATTACGCATATGAGGGTTCACCTCTTCGTATTACCTCGCTCTTTACGCTAAAATATTTTTAGTAATTTCAACTATTTATTCTACGGCCTTTGTGATTCAGGGGTCATTCTTAAGGAATCGGGACAAAATTTAAGCTTTAGTGTAAAGAGCGAGGTATTGACGAAGGGGTGAACCCCTTCATATACGTAATAAAAATATACGAATATAGAAGTTCGCTACGTAAGTCAATTCGTAAGTTACGTATATTTTTTACTAATTAAAACGTTCGTAAAACATTTATAGTTCTAGTTGCCTTTTTAAGTAATCAAAGATTGGAGGGCAGCTAGGCCTCCTCCCCCGCTACTTTTTTTCTCAAAATCTTCCGATTAAAACTCTGAGAAAGCCATTTAGCCAAAAAAATAGTAATAATATGCAAATTTAGTTTTAGTCATTTATGCGCGGGAAGTCAAAATCAAAACATGCATTAATTCAAAAATGTTCAGAAATTAAATATAAAACAAAACAAGTTTTCTTTAACAGAAAGTAAGGAGCGACATTAAAACTTAAAACGAACAGAAATTATTATGTATAGTAAAGGGGTTGTCTCCTCCTCAACACCTCGCTCTTTACGCTAAATTTTTTATATGGTTTTAAAAAGTAGAGTTGTGACAAAGAGTCAAACTTTAGCGTAAAGAGTGGGGCGTTGAGGAGGGGACAACCCCTTTACTATACGGAATAATTTCTGTTCGTTTTAAGTTTTAATGTCGCACCTTACTTTCGGTTAAAAGAAACTTGTTTTTTTATTTTATATATTTAAAATCAGCACAAAAATCCGATTCCTTTGATGTATCCATTGATATCAAGATTCCGTTTGTTAGAGTTTCGGTAACTATTTAGCCGGGTCGCTCCTTACTTACAGTTCGTTACCATGAACTGTTTGATTTCTGGTCATTTTGAGTTCAAGTTATTGAGGGTTTGTATTTCTTCTGATCTTAAGTTTAATATTGCCTTTACTTTTCTTTAAAAAAACTACTTTTTCGGAAAGTTTTTTTTTTTAATTAAAAAAAGACAGGTTGAGGTTGGTAGGACACGTCACGAATCAAGGATTATGGATCGCCCAAAGATTTGGCCTTCCAGCCATCTGTCTAGGGCCAAACGAAAAACAGATTGTACCCAAGGTGGGCGAGAAGAGATAATAAATAAGGACTTAATGGAAACTGGAACTTCAAGGGAGGGATTAAAGAGTGAAGCTATGAATAGATCAGGATGGAGAAGGACATGCGCAGCCGTGTTGGCCTCAGACAGGTTGGTACCACAGCTAGTTGTTAGTGGTAGTAGCAGTAGCAGTATCAATGCTTTCAATAAAGTACAATATAACCCGAGCGTAAGGAGCGCAGGGTTGATGAGAAGGTATACCGCCCAATATTCAGGGTTCTTGGTTTCTGTAGACCGTGGTTCGTTCTTTACTAGGTTGCAGTAACCATTCAGTAACCATGACAATTCTCATTCTTTTAGAGTTTCAACGTCGTTCTTTACTTTCATTAAAAACTCGTTTTTATTATTTAATAAGTCTTTTAGTTCAAATTATCTAAAGGCAAGTGGTCGATTAACAATTAACATCTCGCTTTGTTTGTTGCATTCTAAGACTCTGTCAGCAAAACACCGGTAAATCTTTAGTATGCAGACCAGCAGATTGAAGAAGGCGACAGCCCCTTTTGCCCATAGGCCTTCTTCAATCGCACATAGTATAACACATAGTATAATTTTGATCGTATTAAGTTGTAACATCACTCATTATTTCGGTGGTGTCAATTCGCAATTTTTTTTGGAGGGAGGGATTTGTTTATAAAATCGAAGTGGGCAAATTCGTCAATTTTTTTCATAATAAAAATAATGAAAAAAGGCAATATTTAAATTAAAATACCCCATAAAATGTATTTTTCCAAATCTATGAAGGGATGGGGGACCCGTGAGGTACTTGCCCCTCTGAACGCTTTCCTTAGATTGACGTTACTGCATTAGTCTCCTTTTAGAAACTTGTTTTTTATTAATAGCAAAAATAATATATAAATGATTAATATTTCTTTGGTGGCAGTTTATAAATAGTATTATCTATTTTAGTGAGGGCAAAAAGAAAAGAAAGCTTTTTTGGACCGAGATCATAGTTCTCATCAAATTTAAACTTAAATTACTTTTTTGATAATGGAGACGAGCGCTCTTTGAATCTGAACATCAATTTTCTAGACTAATATCCTAGAAATATTGGAAAGCCTTTTGTGCTTCTTCTTGTAAATTGGATTTTGTAGACAACAAAGGTTTTTTGTTTCCCTACTGTGATGAGATGTCGAACGGTTAAATTAAGCTTTTATAAGTAGATTTAATTGCAAGGCGTTTCTTGCTGTAAAAATAGTTCAAACGAAACGATAGTTGATAGAGCAACAAGCCAAAGAACTTGTCAAAGAACAAGCATAAGAAAGCACAATGGGTACACTGTTTTATAAGAACTCTCGAAAATTAGTGGTTCTTGCTGCACAAATAGCAAAGAAGGAAAGGTACTTTATTAAGCAACAAGCCAAAGAACTTGTCAAAGAACAAGCATAAGAAAGCACAATGGGTACACTGTTTTGTAAGAACCGGCGAAAATTAGTGCTTCTTGCTGCACAAATAGTAAAGAAGGAACGGTACTTTATTAAGCAACAAGCCAAAGAACTTGTCAAAGAACAAGCATAAGAAAGCACATAGGGTACACTGTTTTGTAAGAACTGGCGAAAATTAGTGCTTCTTGCTGCACAAATAGTAAAGAAGGAAAGGTACTTTATTAAGCAACAAGCCAAAGAACTTGTCAAAGAACAAGCATAAGAAAGCACAATGGGTACACTGTTTTATAAGAACTCTCGAAAATTAGTGGTTCTTGCTGCACAAATAGCAAAGAAGGAACGGTACTTTATTAAGCAACAAGCCAAAGAACTTGTCAAAGAACAAACATAAGAAAGCACATAGGGTACACTGTTTTGTAAGAACTGGCGAAAATTAGTGCTTCTTGCTGCACAAATAGTAAAGAAGGAAAGGTACTTTATTAAGCAACAAGCCAAAGAACTTGTCACAGAACAAACATAAGAAAGCACATAGGGTACACTGTTTTGTAAGAACTGGCGAAAATTAGTGGTTCTTGCTGCACAAATAGTAAACAAGGAACGGTACTTTATCAAGCATCAAACCAAAGAACCTGTCAAAGAACAAGCATAAAAAAGAAACGCATAGGGTACAATGCTGTCTACAGAATTCCTTCCTCTTGTGGTCTTTGGTACATCGGAAGAACGGATCTACAACTTACGGATAGATTAACTCAGCACTCTACTTCAATTAATAACACCCATAAAAAGCGGAAAAAAAAACCAGAAAATTTTGACTCTGCCTTCTCAGAACACATATTTAATAATCAAGACCATACTGTTTTATTTAACCAAGCAAGCCTAATTTCGCATGACAAAGGTATTATCCAGCACTACAGAGAAACTGTTGACATTTATAAATACCAACATTTTGGTTAGCTTTGAACAGAGATTCAGGTCATTTAAGAATAAATGAGTCGCATTTAGGTTTTCAAACAGTTCGTGGTAACGAACTGTAGTAATGAGCGACCTGGCTCAATAGTAACCAAAACTCTAAAAAACAGAATTTTGATACCAATAGTTACACCAAAAGAATCTTATTTTTACGCTGAATTTATATATATAAGTTTCATCAAGTTTAGTTATACCCATCAAAAGTTAAGAGCCTGAGAAAATTTGCCTTATTTTAGAAAATAGGGGGAAACACCCCTAAAAGTCATAGAATCTTAACGATAGTTATAAATCACATCATCAGATTCAACGTATCAGAGAGCTGCACTGTAGAAGTTTCAAGCTCCTACCTACAAGAATGTGGAATTTTATATTTTTGCCAGAAGGCAGATCACGGTTGCGTGTTTATTTGTTTGTTTGTTTTTGTTGTTTTTTCCCAGGGGTGATTGTATCGACCCAGTGGTACTAGAATGTCGTCAAATGTCTCATTCTAACGGAAACAAAATTTTCTAGTGCCCTTTTTAAGTGACCAAAAACTGAAGGGCACCTAGGCCCCCTCCCACGCTAACTTTTTTCCAAAGTTTCCGGATCAAAATTTTGAAATAGCCATTTTATTCAGCATAGTCGAAAAACCTAATAACCATGTCTTTGGGGACAACTTAATCCCCCACAGTTCCCAGAGGAGGGGCTGCAAGTCAAAAAATTTAACCATTGTTTAAATATAGTAATGGTTATTGGGAAGTACACAGACATTTTTAGAGGGGCTTTTCCGTGTTGGGGTGGGTCGGGGGGATGGGGATACATGGGAGGATCTTTCCATGGAGGAATTTATCCCAATGAAAGATCATTTCCATGAAGGAGGTGCAGGATGTCCTAGCATTATTAAAAAAAAATGAGAAAATAAATGAAAAAAAAGTTTTTTCAACTGGCATTAAGGAGCAGCATTAAAACTTAAAACGAATAGAAAATATTACGTATATAAGGGGGTTCGTCTCCTCCACGATACTTTACTCTTTGCTCTAAAGTATTTTTAGTAATTTCAACTATTTATTCTACGGCCTTTGTGATTCAGGGGTCATTCTTAAAGAATTGGGGCAAATTCAAGTTGAACCCCCTCATATACGTAATAAACAAATACAAATATAGAAGTTCGTTACGTATTCGTAAGGTACGTGTATTTATTACTAATAAAAACGTTCGTAAAAAACAAAAAGTTCTAGTTGTACTTTTTAAGTAACCAATATTGGGAGGCCAACTAGGCCTCCTCCCCAACTTCTGTTTATTTCAAAACTCTCCGATCAAAACTATGAGAAAACCATTTGGCAAAAAAAAATATGCAAATTTCGTTTTAGTTATTCATGTGTGGTGAGCCAAAATCAAAACATACATTAATTCAAAACCGTTTAGAAATTAAATAAAAAAACTAGTTTTATTAACTTCAAGTAAGGAGCTACATTAAAACTTAAACCGAACAGAAATTATTCCGTATATGAAAGGGGCTGTCCCCCCCTCAAAGCCTCGCTCTTTACGGTAAAGTTTTTATTGTTTTAAAAAGTAAGAGTTGTGAGAAAGAGTCAAACTTTAGCGCAAACAGCGGGACGTTGAGGAGGGGAAAGCTCCTTTCATAATCGGAATAATCATAATCGGAGCGAGGCGTTGAGGAGGGGACAACCCCTTTCATATATGGAATAATTTCTGTTCGGTTTAAGTTTTAATGTCACTCCCTACTTGCAATTAAAAAAACTTGTTTTTTTTTATATTTAATTTTATCTTCCTTCTTTTTAAAACATCACCTTAAACCTTCAAATCTTCACATCACCTTATATTAACTAGATCCTAATAGTGTGAAATGCCAAGCAAACACGTTGCATACTTTCTTGTGTTAAATATTATTTCATACTGAACACGTCCTTATTTCTTCATTATTATTTCTTTCCCTTCAAAACGTTAAAGCTTTTTCACACTGCCATTCCAAAGCTATTAAACACAAGAATCTAAAACAGTCTATGATTGGCCATCTACAAATAATATCAAACAGGTCTGGTAACGACCTGTAGTAAGGAGCGACCCGGCTCAATAGTAACCGAACTCTAAAAAATGGAATTTTGATACCAATAGTTACATCAAAAGAATCGCATTTGATGCTGATTTTAAATATACAAGTTTCATCAAGATCAGTTATACCCATCAGATTCAATCACAAGATCAATCACACCATCAGATTCAGCGTATCAAAGAACCTTATTGTAGAAGTTTCAAGCTCCTATCTACAAAAAAGTGGAATTTCGCATTTTTTGCCAGAAGACAGATCGCGGATGCGTATTTATTTGTTTTATTATTTTTTTTCCCAGGGGTGATCGTATCGACTGAGTGGTCCTAGAATCTTGCGAGAGGGCTCATCCTAATGGAAATTAAAAGTTCTAGTGCCCTTTTTAAGTGACCAAAAAAATTGGAGGGCACCTAGGCCCCCTCCCACGCTCATTTTCCCCCAAAGTCACCAGATCAAAATTCTGAGATAGCCATTTTATTCAACATAGTCGAAAAACCTAATAACTATGTCTTTAGGGACGACTTACTCCCCCACAGTCCCCGTGGGAGGGGCTGCAAATTGATAACTTTGACCTGTGTTTACATATAGTAATGGTTACTGGGAAATATACAGACGTTTTCAGGAGGATTTTATTTTGGTTCGGGGGAGAGTTGAGAGGGGGGTTTCGTGGGAGGATATTTCCATGGAGAGACTTCTCATGGGGGAAGAGAATTTCAATGAAGGGGGCTCAGGATTTTTTAGCTTTATTTGAAAAAACAATGAAAAAATAAATATGAAAAGTTTTTTTTTACTGAAAGTAAGGAGCAGCACTAAAACTTAAAACGAACAAAAATTATTACGCATATGAGGGATTTACCTCCTCGTTATACCTCACTCTTTACGCTAATTTTTTTTTTAGTAATTTCAACTATTTATTCTACGGCCTTTGTGATTCAGAGGTCATTCTTAAGGAATTGGGACACAATCTAAGCTTTAGTGTAAAGAGCGAGGTATCGACGAGGGTTGAACCCCCTCATATACGCATTTGTTACGTAAGTTAATTCGTAAGTTACGTATATTTTTTTACCAATGAAAACCAATAAAAAAAAATTAGAAGTTCTAGTTGCTTTTTTAAGTAATCAAAAACTTGGAGGGCAACTCGGCCTCCTCCATCGCTTCTTTTTTCTTAAAATCTTCCGATTAATTGCAATTAATTAATATGCAAATTTCATTTTAATTATTTATGTGCGGAGAGCCAAGATCAACACATTCAAAAATGTCCAGAAATTAAATAAAAAAAAACAAGTTTTTGTAACGGAAAGTAAGGAGCGACATTAAAACTTATAAATGAACAGAAATTACTCCGTATATGAAAGGGCTTTTCCTCCTCAACGCCTCGCTCTTTACGCTAAAGTTTGACTCTTTCTCCTAACTCTACTTTTTAAAACAGTAAGAAACTTTAGCGTAAAGAGCGGGGCGTTGAGGAGGAAAAGCCCCTTTCATATACGGAGTAATTTCTGTTCATTTTTAAGTTTTAATGTCGCTCCTTACTTTCCGTTACAAAAATTTTTTTTATACCATTTAGAATCAAATTTACATCCCTACGGATCTTAAGTAAATATGTGACAGGCTCATTGTGAAACATGCATTACAGTTTCATCATTTGAGTGCTGTTGCTACTGATTCCTTATTGTAAATAGCAAACCTAACAAGAGGTTTCTGCAAAGCACTTATGCAATTTCTTTTTTAAAGCGAGTACGATAAAAAAAATGTGAAGTGATTTACACATGCTTTTTAAGAAATCTCTTGCATAAAAAAGGTTCTTCCCTGGTTATGTGGTTAGGATGTCAAACAAACCAACGTCAAAGAAAAGTGGTAAAGAAGGTACATTTCTGGTTTTTGAGGTTTTCTGGGGTTATTTTGGGTACCGATATGACTGACCGCATTTTAACGGCAAGCTGGACCAAAATGTAGTTCTATCCTGATATGTCGGGCTATCAAACAGTTCGTGGTAACGAACTGTAGGAAAGAGCGACCCGGCTCAATAGTAATCGAAACTCTAAAAAATGGAATTTTGATACTAATAGTTACATCAAAAGAATAGCATCTTAATGCTGATTTGAAATATATAAGTTTCATCAAGTTTAGTCTTATCCATCAAAAGTTACGAGCCTGAGAAAATTTGCCTTATTTTAGAAAATAGGGATGAACACCCTTTAAAAGTCATAAAAGCTGAAATTTAAGAAGGTTAACTACCTCCTGGAAAATTATAATGTTGGTAGACTCCAGGAAGAAAATTTGAGAGAAAATTCCCTTGAACAGTTGAATACTAAACTGGAGAGTTTAAAATTTGACAATATAGAAGAAGGATAAAATAACTTTTGGATAACAATTTGTAAATTTACTGATGGTGTCTTAGGGAAGAAAGTTAGAATGCAGATAGGAATATCAAACAGTTCTTGGTAACGAACTGTAGTAAGGAGTGACCCGGCTCAATAGTAAACAAAACTTAAAAAAATTGAATTTTGATACCAATAGCAACATCCAAAGAATTGTACTTTAAGGCTGATTTTAAATATATAAGTTTCATCAAGTTTAGTCTTTTGCCTTAATTTAAATTTGCCTTAATTTAGAAAATAGGGGAAAACACCCCCTAAAAGTCATAGAATCTTAACGAAAATCACACCATCGTATTCAACGTATCAGAAAACCCTATTGTAGAAGTTTCATTTTTTATTTTTTGCCAGAAGGCAGATTACGGATGCGTGTTTATTTGTTTGTTTGTTTGTTTATTATTTTTTTCCAGGGGTGATCGTATCGACCCAGTGGTCCTAGAATATTGCGAGAGGGCTCATTCTAACGAAAATGAAAAGTTCTAGTGCCCTTTTTAAGTGACCGAAAAAATTGGAGGGCACCTAGGCCCCCTCCCACGCTAATTATTTTTTCAAAGTCACCGGATCAAAATTCTGAGATAGCCATTTTATTCGGCATAGTCGAAAAACATAATAACTATGTCTATTAATACTATAATAATAATAACTATTTATTCAGCGTAGTCCAAAAACCTTTTACTATCTCTTTGGGGACGACCTACTCCCCCACAATATCCGTGGGAGGGGCTAAAAGTTACAAACTTTGACCAGTTCTTACATACAGGAATGGTTATTGGGAAGTGTACAGACGTTTTCAGGGGGATTTTTTGGTTGGCGGGAGGGGTTGAGGAGAGGGGGATATGTTGGAGGAACCTTCCATCGAGGAATTTGTAATGGGGGAAGAAAATCTCCATGAAGGGGGCGCAGGATTTTCTAGCATTATTTAAAAGAAACAATGAAAAAATAGATTTGAAAAAGTTTTCTCAACTGCAAGTAAGGAGCAGCATTAAAACCTAAAACGAACAGAAATTTTACGCATATGAGGGGCTCACCTCCTCCTAATACTTCGCTCTTTACGCTAAAGTATTTTTAGTAATTTCAACTATTTATTCTACGGCGTTTGTGATTCAGGGTCATTCTTAAGTAATTGGGACAAAATTTAAGCTTTAGTGTAAAAAGCGAGGTACTGACGAGGGGGTGAGCCCCCTCATATACATAATAAAAACATGAGAATACAAAATTTCTTTACGTAAGCTAATTTGTAAGTTACGTGTATCTTTTACTAAAAAAAACATTCGTAAGAAATTAAAAGTTCTAGTTACCTTTTTAAACCAAAAATTCGGAGGGCAACTAGGCCTCCTTCCCCGCTCCTTTTTTTTCTCAAAATCATTCGATCAAAACTATGAGAAAGCCATTTAGCCAAAAAAAAAAAAAAATTATGCAAATTCTGTTTTAATTATTCATCTGCTGAGAGCCAAAATCAAAACATGCATTGATTAAAAAACGTTCAGAAATTAAATAAAAAAACAAGTTTTTTAACTGAAAGTAAGGAGCGACATTAAAACTCAAAACGATCAGAAATTACTTCGTATATAAAAGGGGCTGCTTCCTCATCAACGCCACGCTCTTTACGCTAAATTTTTTTACTGTTTTGAAAAGTAGAGTTGAGAGAAAAAGTCAAACTTTGACTTTTCAAAGTAGAGTTGAGAGAAAAAGTCAAGCTGTGGGAGTAGAAGAAGTAGTATAATGCTTTAGATATTATGTTTTGGTTAGTTCAACATCCCCCCCCCCCAACAGGCCTTTTAAGTTTGAATTTCATACATAAAACTGTTCCTAATATATTTTTCATATGCCCCTTTGACAATTTGCATATGGACGGTGTGTTGTGATTCAGTTTACCTTTCCCTCAAAAATTTCTCTGGAAATTTCACCTTCATACCCTTAGGTATAGCTGTAATAGTAGTCACAGCAGTAGTATTAGTACTCAACTTAATACAATTAGCCATTGCTATAACATTGTTGATGAGTCCTTTTGATAGCCTGCATAGTTATATACTTTTTGAAATTTTCCTCGTAATGCTCTTAGCTTTACAAGTAGTTGCAATAGAAGCAGTAGTTGGAGCAATATTAATAGTAGTTGTAAAACTAGTAAATGTAGCAGTAGCAATAGTATTAGTAGTGTGACATCTTACCTTTTGATAAATTCTTCTTCCCATTTAAACACAAAGACTAAATTTGATAAAACTTACATATTTAAAATCAGAATAAAAATCCAATTATTTTGATATATCTTTTAGCATCGAAGTTCCGTTTTTTAGAGTTTCGTTTACTATTGAGCCGGGTCGCTCCTTACTACAGTTCGTTACCACGAACTGTTTGATTCTCTGAGAATTCCAACTCAACACACAAATCAACCTTAAGATAAGCTATTTTGACAATCAAAATGCACATAGTGTTTTTTTGTGTTCGAACTTACCATCAATATCAGGCATGTACGCAGGAATTTTTTTCGGGGTGGGCAAAAACCTTTGAAACAGCAGATATAAAGTAGCACTTTTTTTATTTAGTAACTAAATAAATGCAAAAAGCACGCTTTTCAGAAAATACAGATTAACTTTAATCCGTAGTATTGTAGCGGATGGGGGGAAGGAGACTGAAGCCTCAAAAGTACGTTTTAGTCTCAGGTTATGTTCATAGCGATTTATATTCAGTGATTAATCTATTATATCCCACTGAAAGGAAATTTTAGGGTTAATAGTGCAATATGGGTGCTGTGGGGGTAGTTCTTCTATTGCAAAAACGTCAATTTTAATGACAAATGATAGTTTCCAAAATTGATCCATTAAAAGCTGTACTTTATTCTGAAAAGGGGGGATAAGCGCCCTAATATCAAGGATAATTCTATTTCACTGTGGAAAGCAAACTCTCTTTACAAAAAAAAAAAAAAAAATAAAAAAAAAAAATAACAGAACAATCTCTAATTACTTCAAAGAGGGTAAAAAGTTAGACAGAAAATGGGTTAATATTTGGGGAGTGACTTGACCGGATAATTGCGTGCTGTAAAATCCCAAAAAAAGGCTTCACACCTGTATCTAGATTCTTCATAAATGTCCTACTTTTGTGTACGTGCCAGATCAATATTCTCTCAAATTTTATCTTCATAATCTTAGTCTTAATAGTACTAGTATCACAGTAGCTTAAGTTGTAGTAGGAAAAGTAGGCGCAGTGCTATTATTGTATTAGTAGTCGTAGTAAGAGTAGTAGCAGCGGTATTAATAGCGTTAATAGCATGTACATCTTGCCTTTTGGTCAGTTGAGCATCCATTTCAGGATGCCCCGAAAGTTTCACCTTGACAGGGTAAGCCGTTCTAAAAGTATTGCTGATGTGCGTTTTTGACCCCCTTTTGACGCCCTTTTCATCTTAATATTCCAACAGATGGCTCAGACGCCGTTTGTAAAGTTCATAAGTCGCTCGCAAAGTTCGTAAAGTTGCTTCGTTAACCTTCCGTAAACCTTTACGCGAGCAAGCATTAAAGTTAAACTTCAGTTAACTTTTTTCGTAAAGTTCATAAAGATGACCAATAGGGAAAGAGTTCAAGAGCAAAACTTTTAAACAGATTTGGAAATGTGAAATCAGAAAACTGAAGGTATGCTGATTTCAAGTTTAGTAGACATCAGTAGTTTGGAATTTAGTTTCAACATTTTGCACTAAATATCTAGGGTGCTATGGGACTGAATTCTTGCCAGGATTTTTGGCACCACTGTCAACTTCACAAGAAAATAGGAAAAACCAGGGAATCTTGATATACTTGATCCTGAAAACAGAATCTGTAACAAGCCCTTATGCCTCATTAAACTATACTCACACCCTAAGCTTCTTATTTCTTCAAGACTTTTTCTCCGAAATATGAAATGCTTCAGAAATTTGAATGGTTTGCTGCTCAAAACACACGTAAAGTACAAGGCTCATATGAGCGTGAAAACTTTACGGAAACGCACTTTGCGAGCGACTTTACGAACTTTACGAATGCCGTCTGAGCCATCCACAAGCCATACAAGTTATTGCAATTGAAGTTGTAGTTCGATTAGTCTAGTAGCAATAGCATTAAGCAAAAGGAGCAGTGGTATTGAAAGCTCATGAAAATTCTCTTCTCCCATGACAAATTCCTCCATGGAAAGTTCCCTCATATAGCCCCCTCCCCTCAACCAAAAACATCCCCCTGAAAGCGTCTGTACACTTCCCAATAACTATTACTATGTGTAAACACTGGTCAGAGTTTGTAACCTGCAGCCTCTCCCACGGGGACTGTGGGGGAGTCAGTCGTCCCCAAAGACATAGTTTTTAGGTTTTTTACTACGATGAATAAAATGTTCACATCTTAAAATTTTGATCCGGCGACTTTGGAAAAAAATGAGCGTGGGAGGGGGTCTAGGTGCCCTCCAATATTTTGGGTCACTTAAAAAGGGCACTAGAACTTTTAATTTCCGTTAGAATGAGCCCTCTTGTGACGTTCTAGGACCACTAGGTCAATATGATCACCCCTGGAAAAAAACAAAAAACAAATTAACACGCATCCGTGATCTGTCTCGTGGCAAAACATACAAAATTCCACATTTTTGTAGATAGGAGTTTGAAACTTCTACTGTAGAGTTTTCTGATACTCTGAATCTTATGGTGTGATTTTTGTAGTAATTCTATGACTTTTAAGGGGATGTTTTCCCCTATTTTATAAAATAAGGCATATTTTCTCAGGCTCGTAGCTTTTGATGGGTAAAGCTAAACTTGATGAAACTTATATATTTGAAATCAGCATTAAAATGAGATTCCTTTGATGTCACTATTGGCAACAAAATTCAGTTTTTTAGAGTTTCGGTTACTATTAAGCTGGGTCGCTCCTTACTACAGTTCGTTACTACGAACTGTTTTACTTGAATAAACTTTTTTATTATTTAATCAATATATAAGAATTTGCGATTTGGTTATGCAAGAAATGTATTTTTTATTCTGCCAATGACATTTTTTGACAGCTTTTCGCTTGAAAGAAAAGCAAGTGATGAATTTTGAAAGGTCACATGGGCAAGAAAAGCCATTGTTAAATATTGACAAATGAAAGTTCATTTACTTTACAGGAACAGAGCACTTAACTATTTTACCAATAAAAAGAACCCTAGTTTTTCTAGCTTCTTGTTTGAATATTGACAGAGTTTCTTCTCTGAAACATTTTCCGAATATTTTTTTTCAAGCCTCTGTTTAATACCAATCGAAAGGTTTCCAAGATGACGTTTTGCCTTACGTTTTTGGCGCTATTGTTTTAAAACTAGTCTTTAATGATGAATCTAAAATTATCTAACGACCATATGAATTAGTTTGAGTTGAAATATCTTGGAATTCTTAAGATTACTTTGAACGATCATAGACTTCCAAAAATAATTTAACCATTGCAGCCATTAGGAACTCGCAGCCGAAGAAGACCAAGAAATATGACGCACTGACCTTCTCCAGAGAGATTTATGCTTCCTGCGCAAAATCCCTTCGACCAGACTGGAAAATATCATGGCAGCAGGAAACCTGAAGTGAGATTGTGGGGCTACACCCTGGGTGACACTGGAGGCAAACGCGGTCCTAAAGTTGGAGGTAAAGTTTGAAGAGATCTATCCCAGAGAGGACAAAAATTGCGCACAAAATTTACAATAGGAAGGTAGATAAGATGGTTGTTCTAAAAGAGAACAAAAATAATCTCTTGGTACATATGGAAGATTACTGATGGAATGTTTCACTACTAAAATGTCAGTGGTGAGAAAGTGTAAGTAAAACCCAAGTCGAGCGTACAGTGTTAAGCGTTGCAGAACTGTGCCAAGTGGTGAAGGGACTGTAATACACGTGGTGGATCACTGCAGGTGTAAGAAAGTTGACGACCCCTCAGAAAATTGCACCTTTGCACATTTGCAGAGAATTGCAACATCAATTCTAAGAGCGATATTCTGTTAAAAATGTAAACTTCAACAGAACGTGATTTTGTAGTAATTTAAACTTTCAAAATTCGGTAAAGTTACCCGTCAAAAGACATTAACGTGCAAGAAATTGTACAACATTTGCATAAATTTATTATACGAGCAAGAAAATTTACATAATTTCAAACGGTAAACACGCAAGTGGTTATAAGCTCCTACGTGAAAAATATTGATTATTCGAAGACGTATTGAAATTCTAGGGTCATTTTTAAGCAAGAAAGGAAATTTAGTTAGCCTATAGAAAAGTTCAAATTTTTAGCTTTCTACGTCAAAAGATAAAGATTTTGGGCTTGGATGGAGCCAAAATGCTATGGATATAAAATTTTGAATTAGTCAATACACTTGAAACTACGCAAAAGTTATATACATTGTCGCTCAGCTTCAGATGCCATTCTGCCACATGATGATACAGCTGTCCCTAAATAAATTGAAATATTTAAATTTTAAATGAAAATAAGGTGACTGTAAAAAAAAGTATCTTTGAGGGGACCATATCCAGTTCAATTTCTTGCTTTTCATGCTAAACTTTGTCTATTGCTTTTAATATGAATATCATTTTAAAAATTACTTTTTTAGAGTTTTGATTAATATTTGGCACAAATTATTCTTCTCTTACAGTTTGTCACCACGGACAGGTTGATAACTCAAAAGTGTCAGTTTTTAACAACAATCTTTCTCCTGTTCCGTAGCCTTTTAAGGAATAATTTGTTTCTAAGAGAATAAGAATGTTTTCTGGGGGCTCTATGAATGTAAAGAGTCAAAGATGACATCGATCTTTGTTTCTATCTCAACCAACCAAGTATTTATTTCCTCCCCCAAGGCTTTTCACATCCGGAATCACATGTCTATTTGATTGATCTCATTCTTGCAGAAGGAATGAAATTATTCTAAGAGCAGGGATCAAATCATTCGCCAGTAGAGAGGTAACAGCCTTAGGACTTAGAGATAGGAAAATGTAATAATAGGGCCAGAACAAGCCATTTTTGCCCGGGGCAATCAGATGATTGAGCGAGATTGCTTTTTTTTGTGGGAAAGGGTCAGCTGTGTGGATGGATACTGGACGAAGGGAGATAAAAGGATTTTCTAGTAAATGAGTCTTTCTTTATCCATACTAACATAGCAAATATATTGGAGGTGTTAGGAAGTTTTTTTATTTTACATTAGATGCTAGGTGTTAGACCTAGGGCTGTAATTCATTTTCTTTGTGTCGTACATGATGGCCTCAATCGTTAAAGTTAAAATTCCTAATTCGAAGAAATAGAATCAAAGGGATATTCGCAGGAATTACTTCCTTTTGGGGTTTTCAGGCATTTACTTCGTTTATATATTGCTCTTTAGCATCAATACCTGCTCAATCAAAGGTAGTCTTATTAAGGTAATTTTGGTTCATTTGTTGATACCAGGTTATTATTAATGCTTTTGTGCTGAAATTTTTGCTTGATTGAAAAATATTGAAATTTAAATTCTATTGTTTGTATCAAATAGATAATAAATCACGTTTATATACCATCAAATTTAAATCACAAAAATATATTTAAAATAAAAATATAAACAGTCAAGAGAATTGTCCCAGTCATAAAAATGTAAAATGTTATCAAGTGAAATGTTCTATCCCATTAGATCTTCTGTGTTTAAATGAGCAGGTTAAAAAAAAGAAAAAAAAAATGAAAGATTTCGGCCTACAAATAAACGTGATGAGAGTATAGTGTGTTTAAATTTACAATATCAAGCTAAAAAAAAAATTTTAACAACTGCTTGATTAAAATCAATATGAAACTGAGCGTAAAAAAGGTGACAATCCAAAACAAAAATTTTTCCGTATTTGTTGGATAATAGGCACTCCAATGAAAAGAATTCGAAAGATAAAACCATATAAATCAATAATTCCTAAATGTGAGCTTTCAAAGCTGGAAGTCTCATTGAAATAGGGCAGCTTAAACTAATTGACAATTTAAACCAAACGATTTCAACTGTTCATCATATTTCTATTGAAAGCTAATTAAACGCAAGCTTAATTAGGCGCTAGAATATAATGAGTTGCTAGATGTAATAAAATAAGTATGTTGCAGATACGTCAAAGATAGGAAAGTAATTTATTCCCAACCTTTAAAGCAAATAAAAAAAGTGTAAAAGTATTATGTATATATTTTGATAAATAGTAGTCCATCATCAAACAGTTCGTGGTAACGAACTGTAGTAAGAAGCGACCCGGCTCAATAGTAACCGAAACTCTGAAAAATAGAATTTTGATACCAATAGTTACATCAAAAGAATCGCATTTTAATACTGATTTTAAATATATAAGTTTCATCAAAATTGGTTTTACCCATCAGAAGTTACGAGCCTGAGACAATTTACCTCATTTTAGAAAATAGGAGAAACAGCCCCTAAAAGTCTTACGATCTTAACAAAAATCACATCTTCAGATTCAGCGTATCAGAGAACCTTGTTGTAGAAGTTTCAAGTCCCTATCTACAAAAATGTGGAATTTCACATTTTTTGCCAGAAGACCACGGAATGCGTGTTTATTTGTTTTTTTGTTTTTTTTTCCCAGGGGTGATTGTATCGACTCAGTGGTCCTAGAATGTCGCAAAAGGGCTCATTCTAACGGAAATTAAAAGTTCTAGTTCCCTATTTAAGTGACCAAAAAAAATTGGAGGGCATCTAGGCCCCCTCCCACGCTCATTTTTTCCCCAAAGTCATCGGATCAAAATTCTGAGATAGCCATTTTATTCACCACAGTAGAAAAACCTAATAACGATGTCTTTGGGGACGTCTTACTCCCCTGCAGTCCTGTGGGAGGGGATGCAAGTTACAAACTTTGACCTGTGTTTACATATAATAATGGTTACTGGGAAGTGTACAGACGTTTTCAGGGGGACTTTTTTGGTTTGGGGGGGCAGTTGAGGGGGAGTTACGTGGTAGGATCTTTCCATGGAGGAACTTCTAATGGGGGAAGAGATTTTCAATGGAGGGGCGCAGGATTTTCTAGCATTATTTAAAAAAACAATGAAAAAATAAATATGAAAAGTTTTTTTTACTGAAAGTGAGAAGGAACATTAAATCTTAAAACGAACAGAAATTATTACGCATATGAGGGGTTCACCTCGCTCTTTACGCTAAAGTATTTTTAGTAATTTCAACTATTTATTCTACGGCCTTTGTGATTCAGGGGTCATTCTTAAGGAATTAGGACAAAATTTAAGCTTTAATGTAAAGAGCGAGGTATCGACGAGGGGTGAGCCCCCTCATATACGCAATAAAAACATGCGAATATAGAAGTTCGCCACGTAATTTAATTCATAAGTTACGTATATTTTTTACTTATGAAAATGTTCGTAAAAAATTATAAGTTATAGTTGCCTTTTTAAGTAATCAAAAAATTGGAGGGCAACTAGGCCTACTCCCTCGCTCCTTTTTTCTCAAAATCTTCCGATTAAAACTATGAATAAGCCCCCAAAAAAATTAATATGCAAATTTCGTTTTAATTATTTATATGCGGAGAGCCAAGATCAAAACATGCATTAATTCAAAAATGCCCAGAAATTAAACAAAAAAAAAAGTTTTTTTTTAAATGAAAGTAAGGAGCGACATTAAACCTCAAAACGAACAGAAATTACTCCGTATATGAAAAGGGGCTTTTCCTCCTCAACACCCCGCTCTTTACGCTAAAATATTTTACTGTTTTAAAATGTGGAGTTAAGAGAAAGAGTCAAACTTTAGCGTAAAGAGCTGGGCGTTGAGGAGGAAAAGCCCCTTTCATATACGGAGTAATTTCTGTTCGTTTTAAGTTTTAATGTCGCTCCTTACTTTCATTTAAAAAAAAAACTTGTTTTTTTTTGTTTAATGTCGATTAAAAACCGTATAACGTCTAGCTGTATATGGCTGTCCTTTTTTGTTGCTTGAAAATTTTCAAATTTTTTTTTTAGTTTTGTGAATTAATTAAAAAGTGCTAACTCCAAAAATGGTAAAGAGGGTAAAATAAACACTTTTTTGGCAGTTTCTAATTCTCGTATTTCTTTGCTGAGCGTAGTCTAACAATTTCACATTGGGGCTTCAATTTCATGGGCTTCAGAGTGAAGGTGGCCAAAGAGGGTGTTATAGTAGGGGTGGTGTGTGTCAGAGATTTTAGAAAACCAATGAACTGTATAGTGGACATGTTAAATCGTAATACTAAAAATAAATAATGAAAACTCTCCGATTCAAACAAAATTAAGCTTCAGTGATTTTATCAAACAGTTCTTAGTGACGATGTAAGTAAGGAGCGACGCGGCTCAATAGTAACCGAAACTCCAAAAACGGAATTTTGATTCCAGTAGACATATCAAAAGAATTGACTTATTATGCTGATTCCAAATGTATGAAATTTATTAAATTTATTGTTACCTTTATTAACATTACTATTAAATTTATTTTATTTTAAAACTTTATTTTAATAAAATTTATTTTAATATAAAATAAATTTTATTTTATATTATTAAATTATGCTTTTTTGAAAATCAGGCAAATTTTTTCAGACTCGTAGCTTTTGATGGTTGGATTTTTTTTTAATAGTATTGTTACCTTTTTTATTTAGTTTAATAGTAGGTAAGGAGCGACGCGGCTCAATAGTAACCGAAATTCGAAAAACGGAGTTTTGATTCCAATAGACATATATAGACATATATAATATAGACATATAGATACTCAAATTTAATTAAAAATGATCTAACAGAATATTTTACTAAACCGATTTATAATAGTATTAAACCAGCTACGAAAAGGCCTTTGAGACAGGCTGCTAAAAAAGCAAGGTTGGCTCTGAGAAATTGCATTTAATCACTTTGTTCTCTTTAGGTTGAATGAGCTTATATTCTCACTTCATTCTTTTTGTCAGTCCTGGTTTAACTTCATTGAAGTAAGGATGCTAGGACTGTTTTTAAAAAAGTTTAAAAAAGCATTATTTAGTTTTAACTCTCACAACTTAATGTAAGTTTATTTATATATACATATTTTCTCTCTTTTTCTCGTATTATGCTGAAGACGGCCCTTGGACATAGGGCCGAAATATTCACAGAACTGATTTCCACTGTCTTGAAAAGATTTTCCCTATTGTTTCTACTTTGTATTTGTTTGTAATAGACATATCAAAAGAATTGACTTGTTATGCTGATTCCAAATATATGAAATTTATTAAATTTATTGTTACCCATCAAAAGCTACGAACCTGAAAAAATTTGCGTGATTTTCAAGAAAGGGAGGAAACACCCCCTAAACTTCAAGAAATCATAATGAAAATTACACCTTCAGATTTAGTGTATCGAAAAACTTTATAGTAGAAGTTTCATGCTCTCATATGTAAAAATGTGGAACTTTATATTTTTTTCTGCCAGAAGAAAGATCACGGATGCATGTTAAATTTTGTTTTTTTTTTGTTTGTTTTCCCCAGGGATGATCGCATCGAACCAATACTCCTAGAATATCGAAAAAGAGCTCATTTTAACGGAATTTAAAAGTTCTAGTACCCCTTTTAAGGAACCAAAAATATTGGAGGGCAACTAGCCTCCTCCCACGCCCCCCTTTTCCTCCGAAATCTTCTAATCAGAATTTTGAGATTGCCATTTTCTTCATCATAGTTGAAAAATCACAAAATTATGTCTTGTGAGATAACATAACCCCCTCCCCCAGTACAACAGGATAGATATTTAAGTTATAAAGTTTGCCAGTTGTTTCCGTATAGTATTTGATATTGGGAAGCATACAAGCAATTCCCGGAGGGGGGATGATTCTTTGCTTTGGATGAGTTTCCTTGGGAATAATCTCACGTATGAGGGAAATTTCCGTGGGCAGACTTTATAGGGGAAATTTTACACAGGAGGGGGGGGGATTTGAAAGAACTCCTATTCGGAATTCTTTTTGCATGCGAAGATGCTCCAGGGGAATCGTCCAGAGAAAGTTTTCAGCGTGTTTGAATGTCTGAGAAATAATTTTCAAGGAAGGAGTATTTCCGGAGTAATCAGAAAAGTAATTTGGCTTGGTCTTTTTCAAATGAAAGTTTGCTAAGGAAATTTTTCAGGCTGAATCTTTTGCAAGAAACGTTTCGGAGGGGAGATTTTCAACGAGGATTGCATTGTCTGAAAGGAATTTTAAGGAGGCGGAGTTTCTTTTACGTGGGAGAAGCTTTTCACGCAGCAGTTTTCCAAGAAGGGAGGGAATTTTTCATGGAGGGTAAGCTAGATTTACCGGCATTTATTTGAAAAACATTTTAATATAAAATTAAATAAATTATTAATAATTATTATTAATAATTATTAATAATTAGTAATTATTAATTTAATTAAAATAAATTAAATTGAATAAAAAACAAGCTTTTCTAAGTGAAAGTAAGAAGACAGTAAAACGCAGAACTGACAGACATTATTCCGTATATGAAGGGGTTACCCTCCTCCTTCTCAATACCTGCCTCTTTAAGCTAATGTTGACTGCTTGTCCCAATTTCTTAAGACTGACTCCTGAAACACAAGGGCCGTTTAATTACAATAGGATGCCTTAAAAAAGTTCTAAAGACTTTAGCGTAAAGATTAAGGTAATGAGGAGGGGAGAAACCCCTTCATATACGGAATAATTTCAGTTCGTTTTGAGTTTTGATGTTGCTTCTTGTTATAAGTTGAAAAAACTTGTTTTTTATTTATTTAATCGCTGAACAAAGATCGCAAATTTTGGGCCTTTCTGTTAAATTATACACTTTTACTGTTTGAGTAAAAACTACTTTCATAGGACATTTTGCCTCAAATTTGGCTCGAATTCCAATGGATAGAATTGACCGAAAAAAATTTTACAAAGGAAGAGTATCTTTTACGTGGGAGGAGCTTTCCACAGAGCAGTTTTCCGAGAAGGGAGAGAACTTTTCATGGAGGGTGAGTCACATTACACAGCATTATTTGAAAAACGATCAGAAATCAAATAAAAAAACGAGTTTTTTTAAGTGAAAGTAAGGAGTAACACTAAAACACAAAACGAACAGAACTTATTCCGTATATGAAGGGGATGCCCTCCCCCTCTTCAATACATTGCTCTTTAAGCTAATGTTGACTGCTTGTCTTAATTTTTTAAGAACGACTTCTGAAACGCAAGGGCCGTTTAGTTTTAACAAAATTTGTTTAACAAAATTGTTAATTTTGTTTAAAAAATCATCATTTAACAAAATGATGAATTGGGTCAAAATTTAATTTTTATTATAAAGAGCGAGGTACTGACGAGGGGGTGAAAACCTCATATATGTAATAAAAACATGAGATTACAAAAGTTCGTTACGTAAGCTAATTTATAAGTTACGTCTATCTTTTACTAATAAAAACATTCGTAAAAAATTAAAAGTTCTAGTTGCCTTTTTAAGTAACCCAAAAATCGGAGGGCAACTAGGCTTCCTCCACCGCTCTTTTTTTTCTCAAAATCATTCGATGAAAGTTATGAGAAAGCCATTCAGCGAAAAAAAAAATATATATATACAAATTTCGTTTTAATTATTCCTCTGCGGAGAGCCAAAGTCAAAACATGCATTGATTCAAAAACGTTCAGAAATTAAAAAAAAAGACAAGTTTTTTTTAACAGGAAGTAAGGAGCGACATTAAAACTTAAAACGAACAGAAATTACTTCATATATAAAAGGGCTGCCTCCTCATCAACGCCCCGCTCTTTACGCTAAAGTTTTTTACTGTTTTAAAAAGTAGAATTAAGAGAAAGAGTCAAACTTTAGCGTAAAGAGCTGGGTGTTGATGAGGAAGCAGCTCTTTCATATACGAAGTAATTTCTGTTAGTTTTAAGTTTTAATGTCGCTCCTTACTTCCTGTTAAAAAAAACTTGCTTTTTTATTTATAAATATATGGAGCAACAAAAACTAGTGAGAAGATAAATAAAAAACAAAAAAATACGAGACAAAACATGATTAAACACTTCCTACTTGTATATTTTAAAACATATTAACAGGGCGCTTTACTATTAGACGTTATGATTTTATTTCACTGAAACATCACTTGGAAAATTATAATGTACATGTCCTCGGGCGTTCGGAAAGTCACCAGCCTCTGGTATGCTATCACTAAATGAATATTTTGTAATTGAGCCGTCAGGTCTATTCACAAACAAGTTTGTCTGAATCCCCTTTGATATCCATGTCCCATATCTAGGAATCTTCCACAATTTATCCCGTTTTTTTTTAAAATCAGCTTACGTATTTTACGAATTTCGGCTGGCACATCATCACTAATAAACAAGTTTCTGTTATTTCCATGAAATGTCGACTCGACAGACAGACAGACAACTTATTTTTATATATATAGATAGATAGATAGATATAGATTTTTAACCACGTAAAACTTGCGAATATACAACATTCTTTGCTGTCACATTGTCTGTCCATATAAACAGACTGTCAGGTTTTCATTTATATTCCCTCTGTCCCGGTATCATTTGTGTCCAGGTCTGTAATTTCTCTTTGAGTGTTTTTTCTTTTTATTTTTTTTTTAGTTTTTTACCTTTTTTCTTTTTCCAGTTTTCTTTTTCTTCTTAATTTTTCAGTGTCACTATGAAATACATATCGCCGAACCTTTGTTTTTTTAACTAAAATCTGGTAGGAATTGATGACCTTATCCAAGTCAAAATCCCAAACCCAATCGTCATCGCTATCATTTTCAGTTTTGATAAGTTTTGACTCTCGCTGTCCAGGTGGATTTTCATCTAACTGCGCGGTTTTGCGTTCTTTAGCCGCAAGCCTGTTTTCTTGCTGTTCTTGTGATTCCTCGGCACGCTTTCTTTTCTTACTTTCTCTATCAGCCGCAAGCCTGTTTTCTTGCTGTTCTTGTGATTCCTCGACACGATTTCTTTTCTTACTTTCTCTATCAGCCGCAAGTTTTTTGGCATAGACTCTTTGAGCAGCTTCCTCGGCTGTTGTCATTGTAGTTTCTTCAGTCATTTTACAATTAAACATTTTTCCGTCCACGATCTTCTTACAATTAAAAATTTGTCTTTGAACGATTTTCTTAAATACTTTTAACGACGTCATGGTCATAACAAACATGACGACAACTAACTTCATGACGTCATGACGACATGATAACATGACGTCACTCGACAGATAGACAGACAGACAGACAGACAGACAACTTATTTTTATATATATAGACTACTACTTACAACCCACCGCAGCACCAAGCCACCGGATGCCAAGACAGCTACACACGCTTCTCCTCCATCCCAATCTATTCAAAACCTCCCTCTTTACACCCTCACAGAAAGTTACCATATCCCTTAAATCTTTGTTTACGATATCCTCCCTCTCCAAGCGAGGATGACCTGCTTTTTGTTTAGCCCTAGACGGTTGTTAAAAAAAAATTAAATAATAATAATCAGATTAAGATAGTAATAATTAAAAAGTAAATTAATAATTAATTAATAAATGATATAATTTAAAAATGAAATATCATTAAATAGTAATAATAATTGAACATTTACAAAATAAATTATTAGTCAATTAATAAATTGAAAATGATTTTGTTAATATATGAAAATATTTGAAATATCGGACCTGAAAATTTTGGGGGGACAGGAGGGGGCACTAATCAAGATTATGTCCTGGACGCAAGAGAGGCAAGAACCGCCAATGACCTTTAGGCGGGACAACGGCAATAATGCGAGATACGTCTTGGGGACTATTTCTGCTTTAGGTTCCCCTTTTTACTAATTGAGTAAACAATTAGAAATTCGAGTTTCTAATTAACTGATCTTTCTCTGAAGTATAGACTATTTGCCAAAAACAGGCAAATGTGATAAATGAGAGTAATAAAGCTTGAATTTGCTAAATTCAAGCAAAATCAATTGCTAAATCATTAGCAAAATCAATAGCAAAATCATTTTTGCTAAAATCAATTTGCTGAATTTGCTAAATTGAATTTGCTAAATTAAATTGTTTTCCTCTTTGTCTAAGACAATTTTTGCTAAATTTTAGTTACCATCCTCCACAAACAGTCAACAAGACAAAGGGGAATTAACAGAATTCATTTCGCGGACATACCAGCGAACTCTACTAAACTACAGACACCATAAACCATACGACACCGCTTGGAAGATATTATGGCAATCAGTTCACTTTATGGACAACTGGCGTCTCTTCATTATGTCATGGGTAGCCTACCTCTGGAGGTAGATGGGAATTCAAGGTGAAAGCTAGGGATAGTAAGTGAATTATAGCCTGTACAATAGTGTGCTTTAGAACAAAACACACCACCGCGTGGGAGTATGCCCTTAGAAAGCATTCTGATTATCATAAAGGGTTTTGATACCGTGGACTTGATTCCAACATAAACATATTTGCACTTATGAAACTTTCACCAAGTTTGAGCCTTTACCAGCACACAACTCTACCAAATGGGAGGAAACAAGATTTTAATAAAATATAATTTTGTTTCTATAATATATAAATTAATATAATAAATATATTATATAATATATTTGTAAAAAATATAATGTATTGTAACAAATATGTTTTTCTCTTTTAAATGATTTCTCTTTTCTTTTTTTTCTCTTCTTCATTTTCAATTTTTTTTTGTTATGGTCCTCAACAAGTTCGCTTCCAGGATCTTTATTATTATTGGTGTTATGTTTTTTTGTTTCTTTTTGAATAAATTGAATTGAAATTGAAATATAATAAATTTGTTTCTTGAATAACACCATTGAAAATAGAAATATTCGTTTGAATGAGCTTTCTTCCTGTCTGTTTTCTTCTCTTTTATAACATTTTGCTGAATGGGCTGGCTAAATCATAAGCAGCACAATTGCGCTGTCTAAGTAAAGAGCGATATGAGCACAATCTTTTTTTTAGACCTTGGCACTTTGCATAAAAGGAGTTGTATAGAAGGAAAAACTTGGAAAGGGGCTCATTCGACTGGAAATTGAAAGGGCTAGTGTCCTTTTTAATAGCCGAAAGTGATTGGAGGGCAGCCAGCCCCCTCCCAAGTCCATCATTAACCTAAACACACTCGTTCAAAGCGCAAATTATGTTTTGGTCTTGAGAAGGCACGGAGGTTTTTAGTCCTAGTCATGTTAACTTTCTCTCGTTTTGAGTTTGACTTGGTTATTTATAGTAATTTTTGTTCGGTTTGAGTTTCATTTATTCATTGGTATTGATTCGCGGTAATTTTACGCTTGGATGGTTATTTGACTTTATTTCTGATAATTTTTGGCTTAGTAGAGCTCTTTGCTTTTCGTTGAAAAACTTGTTTTGTGGAAAAAGTTTTTTTTTTAAGTTAATGAAACAGTTAGTTGTAACGAACTGTAGTAAGGAGCGACCCGGCTCAATAGTAACCAAAACACTAAAAGATGGAATTGTGATACCAATAGGTACATCAAAAGAATCTAGTTTTAATGCTGATTTTCAATATATAAGTTTCATCAAGATTAGTTTTACCCATCAAAAGTTATGAGCCTGAGAAAATTGGCCTCATTTTAGAAAATAGGGGGAAACATCCCCTAAAAGTCGTACAATCTTAACAAGAATCACACCATCAGATTCAGCGGATCAGAGAACCTTGTAGAAGTTTCAAGCTCCTATATACAAAAATGTGGAATTTAGCATTTTTTGCCAGAAGACAAATCACAGATGCGTGTTTATTTGTTTTTTTTTTTTTTTTTTTTCCCAGGGGTGATCGTGTCGATTCAGTAGTCCTAAAATGTCGCAAGGGCGACCCAGAATTAAATCGCAAGAGCGAACCTGGAGCGCCATTCTAACGGAAATTAAAAGTTCTAGTGCCCTTTTTCAGTGACCGAAAAAATTGGGGGGCACCTAGGCCCCCTCCCACGCTAATTATTTTCCCAAAGTCAACGGATAAAAATTATGAGAGAGCCTTTTTATCCACCGTAGTCGAAAAACCTTATAACTATGTCTTTGGGGACGACTTACTCCCCCACAGTCTCCGTGGGAGCAGCTACAAGTTACAAACTTTGACCAGTGCTTACATATAGTAATGGTTATT
This sequence comes from Artemia franciscana, assembly GCF_032884065.1. Classification (NCBI taxonomy): domain Eukaryota; kingdom Metazoa; phylum Arthropoda; class Branchiopoda; order Anostraca; family Artemiidae; genus Artemia; species Artemia franciscana. The sequence goes on from NC_088864.1 coordinate 2,804,240, forward strand.
ACCAGGTTCGAACCTTGGTTCCAGGTTCCAGGTTCAAACCTTGGCTTAAAGAATGTAAAAACTACAAAAAAACTAAAAACTAATAAAAAAACTTAAAAAACTAAAAAACTGAAAAAAAATATAAAAAGGTAAAAAACTAAAAAAAACTAAAAACTAAAAAGAAAAAAAACTAAAAAAAGGAAAAAACTGAAAAATAAAGGAGAAAAATAAAGGAGAAAAAGAAAACTAAAAAAATATAAATAAAACTAAAAAAAACTAAAAAAAGGTAAATACTACAAAAAAAACTAAAAAGAAAAAAGAAAAAAACTAATAAAGCTGAAAAAAGGTAAAAACCAAAAAGAGAAACTGAAAAGAAACTTGTTATCAAAAAATGGAATGAGCTAAAAATTGAAGTTTTAATATGTGCTAAAAATAGAATTCAAGGTATGAGCCCAACAGCCTAAGTATAATATTCTCTATATCTGATAATAAATACAATTTTTTTTGGTTTTTAACCTAAAAACTGGTAACAATAAAATTTACAATGATAGAAAGTTTGCTAAAACTTATAGCCTACTCAGTATTCAAAAAGAAGGAAGTACCGCCCAACAGCTTCATCTTCCCTGTGTCTAATAATAAAGATGAGATTTTGTTTTCAATAAAAAATCAGCTAGTATAACAGACCAGAGAAAAAGAAATAATACAGACGCAAATGACAAACAAAATACTAAATAACCCTTTTGGATTATCCCATTTTACGCAACAGACTAAAATTTCACCAAGAATTCCTTCAAAGGTTTCTCAATTTTCCGTAAATCCTTCCATAAAGAGAAATATTAGTGTATACATAAGAAGATGAAAATTTTTGTTAGCATAATAAAATTTTCAACGCAGGAAATACGAAATTCACTTATGATGTTTTTCCTAGTAAAAAGGAAAATTCCCGTCTCCAAGATGAAAGTTGACATTTCTAAATTTTCTTCAAAAGGAACCAGAAGGTTGCTTTCTCATACAATAGAAGGAAGAATTATTCCATGGAAGGGAAATCAGGGCTTCTAGGGATATATGAAAACAAAGCTTTTACAAAACAGCTGTGTATCAGAATATTTATTCTCATGCATAGTAAACTATTCATACTTGCAAAAGAAATAAGAAATGATAATGAAAGTAGCATGCAAAATGGGTATGTATTTCCCTTAGGATATGTAAATATATATAAATAGTATACTATTTAAATATATAAATAGTAAATAAATTTTATACGAGGGGACCACGTGTTTCTTTTGGGACACCGCAATAATTTTCCAACTTGGATTTTTTTAATTTTTTTTAATAATTCTCTTATCCCGAAAAATATTGTCTTTCATGTAGCTTTATTTTCAAACTGTCGTGTTTATTTTTTTATTATTATTGTTTTTTTTACAAATTACTGATATTAAATTTCTGCACATCGTCTAAGATGGATCTTTTACTGTAAATCGTATCAAGGGCAACTCTATGGCATTGCCCATAGTAAAGGTCATACGGCTCCAATGTTTCATTATTTATCTTTTTCCCAGAGGCATTTCATATGGAATGGGTCGTCGTATAAACTTCAAAGGGAACCCATTCGATTTGAAATCTGGAGTTCTAGTGTCCTTTTAAAGAGACAAAGCTGATCAGAGGGAGAATAGCCCCTACGACCTTTTTTTCCTCAAATGTATTCGACTTAAAAATAGTTCAAAGATCATATAACAAAACTCTGGGATCGACACCTACCCCAATGGTTGGGGACAGGTGTGGTAATTTTTGCCCTGGGGGCAAATAAGGTGCTTATAGAAGGAACGCTCATTTAAACTTCAGAGAGGGCCTAGTTGGTTGGAAATTAAAAGTTGCAGTTCTCCTTTTGAGAGTCAAAAGAAATCGGTACCAGTTCCCCTCCCCACAATCCCTTTTCCCCCAAACCCAGCGGATAAAATTTTTTAAGACAAACAGCAATAAAAAGAAATAATACTCAATGAAAAGACAACAAAGAGACTGTGGCCAGTAGAGTGATTAAATAAAAAAAAGCTAGTTCTTTAACTGCAAGTGAGGAGTGACATTAAAACTTAAGACGAACAGAAACTTTTCCGTATATGGAAGCGGTTGTCCCCTCCTCGACACCCCACTTTTTACACTAAAGTTTAACTCGTTGTCACAATTCCACTTTTTAAAACAATAAAACTTTAGCGTGAAGAGCGAGGCGTTGAGGAAGGGATAACCCCTCTCATATGTGGAATAACTTCTGTTCGTTTTAAATTTTAATGTTGCTCCTTACTTGCAGTTACAAAAACTGGTTTTTTTATTTCATTTCTGAAAGTTTTTGAGTTAATGTATGTTTCATTTTGGCTACCGCACATGGATAAATAAAACAAAATTTGCATATTAACTTTTTTTCGGCAAAGTGGGTTTCTAGGAGTTTTATCAGACGATTTTGATAAGAAAGAAGTGGGGGAGAAGGCATAGTTTCCGTCCAATTTTTGGTTACTTAAAAATGTAGCTAGAACTTTTAATTTTTTTACGAATGTTTTTATTAGTAATAAATATATGCAACTTACGAATTAATTTACGTAACGAACTTTCATATTTGTATATTTTTATTTCGTATATGAGGTGGTTCGCCCTGTCGTCAATAATTCTGGATATGGTCTTGATCTGAATACATCAATGTCTTTCATGTAAATCATAAGTCTGGCTCTTGTAATTTTCAGTTTTTATTCTTAATCCTTTTTTGTTTTGGTTAATTTCAGCCCAACCTTTTAGTTAATTACCTTATAGTTAATTTTTGTTAATTAATAAATATTAGTTAACCTTTTAGTTAATTTTTGGTTAGTTTGAAACCAAACCTTTTTGGTTAGGTTTTGGTTGATTTCTTGGTATCATTTGTCTCGTCTGTTTTTGTTACAATCTCTACGTCTTTTTAAGCTGTTAGCTTTGTGTAACAAAGCTTACAACTCCGGAGGCCATATGTTAATGATAGATTAAAAAATAACTTTTATTTTATTAAAAAAATTAAAAGATTAATTTTTCCTCATATGAGAACATAAAATTTAAGTAATATGAGGAAGCTGCCAACTACCAAAGAATCCTGGCACCTGGCTTCTCGAAAACAGCTCCATGTATTTTCAGGAAATTTGGTTTCCTGGGATATTCTCGCCTAAAAAAACGATCTATATTGGTCAGGAGTTCAATAGATTTCGTTAAGAGCATATATTTTGTTTTTTGCAAATGACGCCGTGTACTTATTCTGTCTTTGTAAATGAGCAATAACCGAATATTGTATATTTATTTATTTTTCTCGAAAACGGCTCAATATTTTTTCTGGAAAATTTGTATCTCGAGATTTTCTGGCCTATAGAAACGGTTTAGGCAGCTCTAAAGTTTGAGAAAACTTGTTAAGAGCCTTAATTTTGGAAAAATTTACGTAAATGACGTCATATTTATGACACATACGACATTAAAAAAGGAACATAGCTAAGTGTAATTAGTCTGTTTATAAAAGGTGTTTTAAGTAACTTCATGATGCAAAGAATAAGTAGACCAAATAAAGAGAGTAATTATAATACTTAGAGGATAAATCAATAACCTAGACCATCAACGAATAAGTAGAACAAATAAAGAGAGTAATCATAATACCTAGAGGACAAATCCAGAAAATAGACCATCAAACGTGAAAATACGAATCCGTTCTGACCAATCCGGTTAGCTAAGGCAAAGGGTATTGAGAAAAAGTCTAAGGTAATGATAAAAAAAATTCGGAAAATGAAATATACAGTCAGAATACTTACATCACCCCAATAAGGAAATGTATTTCGGAAAAATATGATAAATGACTGGCAACGAAAACAATCTATATAGGTCAGGACCTTAAGGAAGAATTTGTATTTTTCCCAGGGTGGTTGTAACGAACCTGTGGTGACGTCAAGACGTCAAGAAAAGGCTAGGGTCTGTGATTAGAAGAAAAGTGACAATGAATATATATATATATATATATATATATATATATATATATATATATATATATATATATATATATATATATATATATATATATATATATATATATATATATATATATATATATATATATATATATATATATATATATATCTATATAGAAGGCTGCCGAGGACCGTGGCCAGAGGCGAAGTTGCCAGGTTCCCGGCAGCTTCGCATTCCGGTATTTTCACTAGCACAATCTTTTTTTTCAAGTATAGCACGCCATCTATATTACTAAACTTTTACTCGGAATAAGCAAAAGAGGGGAATGGACCCCCCCCCCAGAAGCGCCATACTGTACCCGACGACATTCAGTTACCCGCAAATTGCAGGGAATAGGTCAGGGGGTCCTTACACTTCCCTGGCTCCTGGGTGATTTCAGTATTCTCTGATGACTATTTGCTCCATCCCCCGCCACACTCATTGGACTACACTCTGTGACTTTCCATCTGAATCGGACCGCCTACTCATTTTGCTTACTGCGTTAGAGGCAATTTCATTCCGAAAGGGAAATGAGCAGCGTGAAGCCAGACTTGGCTTATAGCCTCGTTTTGAACTTTGTCTTCTGAGCAATCCAAGTGGGTAACAAGTATGATGAAATAGTGGCGAAGGTATTGAAGTATTTTAAAACTGATATGCTGACGAAGGCAAAGGATGAATTATGGCAGGTAACCGCTATGTCTACTAATTCTACATGTCGCGTTAAGCCCCAGGACATAGTTGCTGATCTAATAAGAGCAATCCGGATTTATGACGAGAAGAGTCCTCCCCAAGTTTGTAATCCAAGAGCCTGACGAGTTACCATACTCTGTGGCTGTAGGAGGCTACAGCCACACTGACTCGTCAGGTCAATGAGCTTCATTCTACTATGGACGATCTTATTGGATACCTAAGCTTCTTTAGATCAGCACAAAATAGGGCTAGTGTGACTTTCGGTGCAAAAGCAACAAACCCTCCGGATACAGCAAAACCTTCTTGCTCTGTGATTCTCAAATAACCTCCAAAAGGACTCAAAGGGCCTGACAGTCACAAAGAGTATCTTGAGGGCCATGCTAGTAATTGCTGCACCCATATAGTGAACCTGAGGCCTCTTAGTAAAGAATGGTGCGTGATACTTGATGACAAAGACGCAGCAAAGTCTCTTACTGGAGCGCTAAACAGTGCTACAGTCACTGATACTCGGCTGAAGACTCTCACTCATTGTGGTATTACAAGACATTCCCAATGAGATCTTGCCGAACGATCTATGTTCAATGATTAGGAATTACATGAAAGGTGAGAGAATTCGATTAATTTGGCTCATACAAGCTTGTCTTTGAAAGTCAGGACAACTTACAAGTAGTAATGAACAACACTATAACTTTGGGCTATAAGCGCTTCCGAATAGACATGTGTCAGTATTTGCCGATGGGGTGTTTTCAGTGCCAAGAGTACGGTCACGTTGCTAAAGACTGTAGAAGCACTAATCGCTGTTCCCGTTGCAGGAGCAATCATGCGAACAATAAAGATGAATCCTGCATAGCTGCACTGAAGTGTGCTCTCTAAAGCAAACAGACCATTTTGCTGCAGTTTTAGTGTTAAGTGTCCTGCCGGCAGAAAGCTTATGATGATGAACACTCTATATGTGTTCGAAATACCCAGTTAAAAATTTTATATTTGTTCACTGTCGATTCAAAGGTTTTATCCCTATTTTGCACTGTTAGGGGAGAGGTGGGAACAGTGGCGCACTTTCAGGTCAAAGCATCGTAACTTTGGCAAATATTAACATTTTTGGACGATTTTTAAACTGTTGTGCAGGCAGTTTATTATTCTACACTGGTGATTTATTTCACATTTCTTCTTTGAACCGGTTTTTTGATGGAGTCATGTTTTCTGACAGCCACTTTTTGCGCCATTGTTGCCGACTAGGCGGGAACTATGGCGCACCCCATCTGGAACAGTGGCGCAATCAAACTGCTAAGATGAATACTTCGTTGAATGAGTAAGGAAGTACAAAATAATGAACTGAAAATACCTAAAAGATGAATACTTCGTATAATTAGTAAGGAAATAAAAAACTAGATCTACGTTTCATGGGCAACGTGAGGTGTTGTGGCAACCTTTGCTCGGCTTCGCCGAGTAAAGTGTTGCGAGAGCAACACTTTGGTTTTGTTTCCTCGCTGCGACTAAACGCTGAAGTTGTTAATCTGTAAGGATGCTAAAATACATACTAGGTACACCAACTCGCAAAAGTTGCAAACTCCTCATTGCTAAAGATGATTGTAGCCTTACAGCCGATTATTACTTACAAGTCCCCTACATGTCTTACCACTGGAACCAAATTGGTCTTACCATCAAATACAACGGAAACAAAAAATAGGTACACCAACTAGTAAGAGTTGCGAACCCCTCATTGCCGAGGATGATTATGAGCTAACAGCCGACTGTTGCTTACAACTCCCCTATATGTCTCACAATTGGTATCGGCCTATTTTTGGTTTCAGTGTGTACCTTACTACTGAAGTTGTCAACCCCTTTAAACTTTCAAACTGGTATATTTCATGAAGGAATTTTTGTACAAAAAAATGGATGACATATACTTTGATCAGCTCATCAAAAGCTATCGACTGCCGTCAGAAAAAAATCCATCTGTCTTAGTTCAAAAGTTGACTTTTTTGCCGTAGGCCAACTTTCTAACGTCATCACTTAAAAAGGAGCAAAGGATAAACTCTAATTTCTTTAGCAATGAGAGAACTTTTAAAGTTTAAGAGGCACATCTGATACCATTTCTCTACCGCAATCCCAAGTGCGAAAAACCGAATGATAAACTCAGCCAAAATCACGGCAGCACTTTCGGACCCGTGGGAAAATGTCGCTTTTTTGCTTCTCTAAATTTTTCTATTTATCACTCAAAGAAGATATATTGGCTGTGGGGCAGGGTAACTGTCGCATATATTTAACAATTATAGATTTTAGTCCATCTTCAATTTGAAACTGGTGCCTGCCTGCTTGCCTGCTAGAACGGAGCTTTCCACTCGAAAGCAGAAGCATGGTTTGATGAAACGAAAGCTTGGCTGCATAACTTCAGATAGTCCTCTCTGACATATGCTATACAACTCCTCTTCACTTCACACACTATAGGCTCTGGCTCAAGGACAAGCAAAAACCATCCTTTTTGGCCCCAGGCAAGAGTTCTACGAAGCTTTCCAAAATGTAAAGTCATATTCATCAATCCGGCCTAAGGTCCACACTTTCCGTAAAAACCGCAGAGGTTAGACCCTTACCACTTTCTAGCAATAAGCTGAAATCGGGGTGCTAGGAACAAAAAAAACAAAAAAAAACACGACAAAACCAAAGTGTTGCTCTCGCAACACAATAATGAACTGAAAATAAAAGAAGAAGGCACACTAGTTAATATTTTAAGCAGTCAGGTCAATGGGGAAGACCAGTTGCTCCGCCAAATGTAATTTTCACTGGTCCTGATGAACTTGTAGAAAGGAACCATTCTCTTAATATACATGAGCTCAATGTCAAAGCTGGACTCAGAGAGGACTTCGCCCACGGAGTAAATTTTGTTCTTTTTGATCTCCCCCTCGCAAACAAGAACATAATCTCCAAAACGGACTTCATCGTCACACAAAAAATCGTTTTGGTCTTCAAGGCCACAGTGGAGGCTTTCATCACTATCACAGCTATTATTGCCTTTTGTGGCAGAGTCACCAAAGTCATCATCAGACAAAGAATCAGAAAACAGGGTCTTTACATGACTGTTTCTCTTGAAATTGCGGTCAAATTTAGCAAAGTATCCAACAGCACTGCCCTTTTTCTTAGGTTGGACATCCTGTTTTTTTTGGCACTGGCTTTTGGACAACGGCTTTCTTTGTCTTGGGGTTAATCTTAGAAGTCTTGGCCTTTTTCTTTGCCTCCCTTTCCATGAATTCTTTCTCTAAAGCATCTTTCACTGGGGTATCCGTGGCAATGATGGTTTTCTTCCTCTTCCGAGGTCCCTCTGGCAGGTTCCTGGGGGGCGCTCTTGGGTAGGGCCATACAGCTTCGGGTGTAACGGCGGTAGGGGAGGCAGCGCTTGGGGAGGCAGAGCTTGGACCCGCTTTGTTATGACTATTCAATTCTTGCTTGACTTCTTCGGCCTCTGGAGCTGCGCTGGGATTAGGGTCTGGTCTGTCGGTCACAGCTGATGCGAAAAAATCGTCGTCTGTGAAAAGTAGGCAGTTGAAGGGGAAAATACCAGTAGCAGCAAAGCCACTGACTATGTTTTTCTGTGTGAAGGAGAGTTGGGAGGCCTTTCCAACAAGTTGAGCGATGATAGAGATGCCAATCGTCTGTCCGGGGTTGCTGACCATCCAGTCATTGCAGGCGATGTTGTAGTAGTTTTTGAATGATATGTAGACTCTTCTGTCCAGTGGCTGTAGCTTTCCGCTGGTGTGGGGTGGCAAAGTCAGAACCGCTATCTCGTTATCTTTGTAGTACTGAATGGCCTGGATCGACACACGAGAAGAGTGGTTGTCTTCTATCAGCAATATGGGTCTCTCTTTTGTACAGCGGGCATGTTTCACAACGTGTTCGAGGACAAGCAGGAAGATATCAGATGTCATCCATCCTTTGGCAGAACCGCTACCGCCACTGCCTGGTGGTGTACCATTCATCAACTGGGAGCCAAATCTTTTCCTTGGGAAGACGAAGTAAGGTGGCAAGAAATTACCTTGAGCATTGATGGTGCAGCAGACTTTGGTCAGTTCGCCTCGCTCAGCAGAAGTCACTTGGCCCACCTGTTTGTGCCCCTTGGGTGCTATCACATTTGGTGGTCTCTGCACTGTTGTTGCCCCCGTCTCATCTAAGTTATAAATATCACTAGGCTGAAACTTAAACTTGTTCATAACAGTCTCCAAGTTGTCATAGAACTCGTTTACAGTTGTTTTGTTGAATGCCGTGGCTCTGGCCAAGCTTGTTCCCTCCGCTTTGCGGATAGACAGGTCTGGGAAGCGTTTCATGTAAATGTAATACCAGTCTTTCCCCGTCATCTTTTTCTCATGCCATGTTGAGTGCACCTTCAATTGGTTCATCTTTGCAATTTCGAAAGCGAATTGGCGGACGTTGAGCCGTGTCAAACCATGGTGCATTTTGCATGCCTTTATCAAATAATCGTGAAGTTGCTGTTCAAGTTCATCAGTTAACACTTGACGGACTTGGTAATTCGGCTCAAATTTTAAAGTCAGCTTTTTATCGTCCGACGCGTTGCGAGCCTTATTTACATATCGACGGAGTGTTGTCTCTGGGATCTCGTATTTTTTGGCAGCAGCCCGTTGTGAAAGCTTCAATTCCAGTACCGCGTTCATGGCAAGCTTCATACGCTCTGCTTCATTAGGCATTCTGCAAAAGACCAATATTTAATGTTTGGGGGATGTATCCTTTGTTACTGAACTTCTAGAACTTGTAGCCTAACCTGAACCGAGCTTAACCTAGAACCCCAGCCTAACCTGGGTGATCGAATTCCTAGATTAGTTCTACTTAGTGGTCTGAAGGGGGGGACAGGATGTCCCATGTTAGACTGGGACGAGATCATAAGAAATTATCCAAAATCTTTGGGGGCAGAAGCCTTAAACAGGCTGGTATGGAGGAGAAGTGTTCGCCAGTGTGTCGGTCTCAGGCGGCTTAAGGCTGCGACGAGTTTGTAGTAGCAGTAGTAGAAGTCAAAACTATCATATAGGCTACCTACCGCGTGAAGTTTATGAATTTAAAAAATTTCGGGGTGCACCACTATACCCTCCACCAAAATGTGCCACTGTAGTCGAAATGCCCTCGTTTTATCCATTTTGTGAACCAAAATTTGAAATAATGACCGAGAGACAAACAGATGGCTGCACTATGTTTAGAAATGTTGGAGCTTCCAGATGAACTAATATTCGCCAGAATTTGACACTATTTGTAGCCTACAAACCTTAGCAAAGTCAAAAAATATTTTCCATTTGTCCAAGATTTTATTTTTCAAAGCACTTAATCACATAACTCAAAAACTGCAATTGCCCCAAAAAATTGAAAATGGCTGACGATCATAGACCATGTGACTGCCCTCATAGTGCGTATTTTTTTAGAGTTTAATCTAATTACAGGTGGCAGTGGGATCAAGTGCGCCACTGTAGCAGACTGTGCCACTCTCCCCTATACTCTAACTTCCATAATTTTCGTTGCTCACTTATTTTTATTTATTTTTTGAATTTTTGAATGACTTGAAGGGTGATGTGTGGAGGTTTTTTTTCGAAAATGTTCAAATTTGTTTTCCTCATTGGCTAACATATTATTTCATTTTTTATTTTTCTATCAGCGCTGATTTTTCAGATGTTTGTTAAAATTTAGGGGATCGATTGACCATCATATTCTAATTTACCAGCAATCCATGAATATGATTCTGGATAAACCAGGAACAATAAACAATCAAGACTGGCTGTTTCGAAAAAAAACCTTTATCTTCCTCAAGTGTCTGTGACAGAAGTCTGAGCGGATTTTAGTGTCCGAATTTACGAGGAGATTGAATGCCTGAATTGGATTTTTCCAAGAATGGGGCTGACAATTTAATTCGTAAATTGATTGTTTTGCATCTGTTCCCAAAATGGAAAAAATTGGTTGAAGTTTTGGCAGTATTCATTTCCAGAAAGCTTTGGTGTGCCATCAGCTTAGGATCAGGGAAAACAAATGTCTTCTGAAAGTCATTATTCTCCAGAAAGCGTTATTCCTATTTCCTTGAGCTGTCGAGATTAGAATTTCCAGATTATACTTCCTTCTAGAGATATCTTAGGCTTCCAAATGGTTTCATCTCTGGAGTACTGTAATTACTTTTTAATTCTGCTTTCATTATTAATATGCATAGAGGCTAGAGAGAATTTACATAAATTTTTTTTTTTTTAACACTTCTGGGATTGAAATGCGAAGGAAAGAAAATTGATTGAAAATCCCCCATGCAGAAAACTTTCTATCAACAGATAACTATTAGGTGAAAATTTAACCCGGAAAATACTCCCCGAAAAGAAATCACCCTCTCCCCAACATATTAATAAAGTTCACATTTCTTATGTCTATAACTATTTATCCCCCCTCGATAATTTCCTTCGCACTCAGTTCTCCCGTGGAAAATTCCCACCCCATGTGGATCCCTCTGGTGGAATCCCCCTGCACGTGGAAAATACTAGCACAAAAGCTTAGAATCAAAACTTGTTCAATCCACGTCACGGATCAAGAATAAAAAAATAAGCTTTTTCAACTGAAAGTAAGGGGCAGCATTAATACCCATAACGAACAAAAATTATTCTAGATATAAGGGGCCTGTCCACTCCTCAATCCCTCGCTTTTTGCACTAAGTTTAGCTTTTTGTAACAATAAAAACACTGTTCAGACACAAGGGCCATTGAATTTATATGGAAAGTACATTTAAAGAATTTTTAGACTTTAATGTACAGAGCAAGGGATCTAGGATGGGTCAAAGCCCCCTCATATACAGAATAATTAGAATAATATAGAAACACACGTATCAAAATTTGATATAGCTATTTTGTTAAAAATTGTTTGAAAGTCAGATAGTAAAACTCTTGGGTTAAAACAACACCCAGAGCCCTGGGGCAAGTGCTTTAGGTTGTGCCCCGAGGACACATACGTTTTGATGCAAGGGGTGGTCGTACAGACTTCATAAGTGTCTCATTTGATTGGAAATTGAAGATTCTAGTCATCTTTTTATTAGTCAGAATCGGTCGAAGGACATCTATCCTTCCCACAGCTTCTGGTTTGCTTCTGGTTTTGAATTGCTTTCTTTTTTATTCTTTTGCTGTACTAATATAAATGAATAAATAAATCTTAAAACGAGTTCAGCTGAAACTGAATATGCAAATCTTTTTATTAGTCAAAAGTGATCGAAGAGCATCTATCCTTCCCACAGCTTCTGGTTTGCTTCTGGTTTTGTACTGCTTTCGTTTTTATTCTTTTTCTGTACTAGTATAAATGAATAAATAAATCTTAAAACGAGTTCAGCTGAAACTGAATATGCAAATCATTTTATTAGTCAAAGTCAGTCGAAGGGCATCTATCCTTCCCACAGCTTCTGATTTAATTCTGGTTTTATATTGTTTTCGTTTTTATTCTTTTGTTGTACTAATATAAACGAATAAATAAATCTTAAAACTAGTTCAGCTAAATGAATATGCAAATCAAGCTTAAAACGAACAAAAATATTTTACTACTTTAGTATAAATGAAACACAAAACGAACAGAAATTAAATAAAATACCAAAGCAAACAAACATACAACATTTACTAATAGAAATGAATGAACAAAACTTTAAAACGAAAAAAGCTTTAATTAAATATGCAAATCAAGATTGAAACGAACAAAAATCACGAGAAACAGGAGTATGGGTACTGCCTCCTTCCCTAACTATAAATGTCTTAAACCTACTGCGTCATTGGCGCTTTACTAAAAATCAATTATATGACAAATATTTTCTTGGGTACTTATTACAGCATTGATAGCCTGTATGCCAACAGTGCCTTTTGAATTAGTTCATGATACCCTGAACGTTTATAGCCTACTTAAAACTGTTAAGGCTACATCTGCGGTATCTAAGGAAGTTGTCAAGTTGTCAACCCCTTTAAACTTTCAAACTGGTATATCTTATGAAGGAATTTTTTTTACCCAAAAATGGATGACACACACTTTGATCAGCTCATCAAGAGCTATCAACTGCCGTCAAAAAAAAAAAAAATCTATATGGCTTATTTCAAAAGTTGACTTTTTTGCCGTAGGCCAAGTTTCTAACGTCATCACTTAGAAAGGAGCAAAGAATCAACTCTAATTTCTTTAGCAATGAGAGAACTTTTAAAGTTTAAGAGGCACATCTGATACCATTTCTCTACCGCGACCCTAAGTGCAAAAACCAAATGATAAACTAAACTGAAATCACGAACAGAAATGGGTAGGAACAATAAATTTTTGGCGCCACGAAGCTTTCCAAAATGCAAAATCATATTCATCAATCTGGCCTAAGGTCCAAACTTTCCGTAAAACCACAGAGGTTAGACCCTTACCACTTTCTAGGAATAAGCTGAAATCGGGGTGCTAGGAAAAAACGACAAAACTAAAGTGTTTGCTCGCGCAACACAAAAAACAAAAACTGAATTTAAGCAGAATTTATATAATCCTAGCTATAGTGGAAAAAATTTTCACAAGAAAAAGGGATGGAAATAAAGTGCTGCATTTTGCTAATATTGAAGAGTCAGTACTTTGATATATAGCACGCATTGATTTAGATATTACCGGAACATTTTCAAAATTATTTACTATGTGGTACATTGCCGGTTCTCTAGAGTGCTAGTTTCTTTTTAACTAATCAAAATCCAGCAGAAGTATGTAAATACTTCGTAAATACTGTAAATATGTAAATACTGTAAATATGTAAGTATGTAAATACTAAATAGTATGACTCTTTTCCTTAACTCTACATTTTAAAACAGTAAAAAACTTTAGCGTAAAGAGCGGGGCGTTGAGGAGGAAAATGCCCTTTCAAATACGGAATAATTTCTGTTCGTTTAAGTTTTAATGTCGCTCCTTACTTTCATTTAAAAAAAACTTGTTTTTTTTTCCGTTTAATTTCAGGACGTTTTTGAATTAATGCATGGTTTGATCTTGGTTCTCCGCACATAAATAATTAAAACGAAAGAAATTTCAAAAAGAAATAAAAAAAGAAATTTCTATATTAATTTTTTGGGGCTAAATGGCTTTTTCATAATTTTAATCGGAAGATTTTGAGAAAAAAGGAGCGAGGGAGGAGGCCTAGTTGCCCTCCAATTTTTTGATTACTTAAAAAGGCAACTATAACTTATAATTTTTCATGAACGTTTTCATAAGTAAAAAATATACGTAACTTACGAATTAAATTACGTAGCAAACTTCTATATTCGTATGTTTTTATTGCGTGTATGAGGGGGTTCACCCCTCGTCGATACCTCGCTCTTTACAGTAAAGCTCAAATATTGTCCCAATTCCTTAAGAATGACCCCTGAATCACAAAGGTCGTAGAATAAATAGTTGAAATTACTAAAAATACTTCAGCGTAAAGAGCGAGGTATTACGAGGAGGTAAACCCCTCATATGCGTAATAATTTCTGTTCGTTTTAAGTTTTAATGCTGCTTTTCACTTTCAGTAGAAAAAAAACTTTCATATTTATTTTTTCATTGTTTTTTTAAATAATGCTAGAAAATCCTACGCCCCCTCCGTTGAAAGTCTCTTCCCCAATGAGAAGTACCTCCATGGAAAGATTCTCCCCGTTAACCCTCCCCCTTCAAATATTCCCCCCAAACCAAAAAATTTCCCCTGAAAACGTCTGTACACTTCCCAGTAACCATTACTATATGTAAACACAGGTCAAAGTTTGTAACTTAAAGCCCCTCCTACGGGGACTGCGGGGGAGTAAGTCGGCCCCAAAGACATAGTTATTGGTTTTTTTTTACTACGGTGAATAAAATGGCTATCTCAGAATTTTGATCCGGTAACTTTGGGGAAAAATGAGCGTGGGAGGGGGCCTAGGTGCCCTCCAATTTTTTGGGTCAATTAAAAAGGGCACTAGAACTTTTAATTTCCGTTAGAATGAGCCCTTTTGCGACATTCTAGGACCACTGAGTCGATACGATCACCCCTTGGAAAAAAACAAAAAAAAAACAAATAAACACGCATCCGTGATTTATCTTCTGGCAAAAAATGCGAAATTCCACATTTTTGTAGATAAGGGCTTGAAACTTCTACAAAAAAGTTCTCTGATACGCTGATTCTGATGGTGTGATTTTCGTTAAGATCGTATGACTTTTAGGGGGTGTTTCCCCCTATTTTCTAAAATGAGGAAAAATGAGGTAACTTTTGATGGGTAAGACTAATCTTGATGAAACTTATATATTTAAAATAAGCATTAAAATACCATTCTTTTGATGTAACTATTGGTATTAAAATTCCATTTTTTAGAGTTTCGGTTACTATTGAGACTGGTCGCTGCTTACTACAGTTCGTTACCACCAACTGTTTGACCAATATTTTTTCCAAAATCTTGTTCCCTGAATACACAAAAAAAGCATGGATCAGCTTGTTGTCAAAATCCATCAATTCAACATCAGCCCCTTACATCAAATATTTTTAGGTAATGACGTCTCCACTCCTGTAAGGCAAATACGTCTCCGTATATCCGGTCAGTAGGCAAAGAACGAAAAATATTACTCATTTTATAAGATATTTTTCGAACAGCGGGAGAAAAACGCTTATGTTTGGACAGGATAGATTTACACTGATATTATTGAAATTAAATAAAAAAAAAGTTTTTTTTTTAAATGAAAGTAAGGAGCAACATTAAAACTTAAAAAGAACATAAATTACTCCGTATATGAAAGGGGCTTTTTCTCCTGAACGCCCCGCTCTTTACGCTAAAGTTTCTTGCTATCTTAAAAATAGAGTTAAGAGAAAGAGTTAAACTTTAGCGTAAAGAGCAAGGCGTTGAGGAGGAAAATCCCCTTTCATATACGGAGTAATTTCTGTTTTAAGTTTTAATGTCGCTCCTTACTTTCAGTTAAAAAAACTTGTTTTTTATTTAATTTCTGGACGTTTTTGAATTAATGCATGTTTTGATCTTGGCGCTCCGCACATAAATAATTGAAACGAAATTTGCATATTAATTAATTGCAATTAATCGGAAGATTTTGAGAAAAAAGGAGCGAGGGAGGAGGCCTAGTTGCCCTCAAATTTTTTGATAACTTAAAAAGGCAACTAGAACTTATAATTTTTTACAAACGTTTTGCTTGGTGAAAAATATACGTAACTTATGAATTATCTTAAGTATCGAACTTCTATATTCGTGTGTGGTTACTGCGTATATGAGGGGGTTTAACCCTCGTCGATACCTCACTCTTTACACTAAAGCTTAAATTTTGTCCCAATTCCTTAAGAATGACCTCTGAATCACAAAGGCCGTAGAATAAATAGTTGAAATGACTAAAAATACTTTAGCGTAAAGAGTGAGGTATAACGAGGAGGCGAACCCCTCATATGCGTAATAATTTTTGTTCGTTTTAAGTTTTAATGCTGGTCCTTACTTTCAGTAGAAAAAAACTTTTCATATTTATTTTTTCATTGTTTTTTCAAATAATGCTAGAAAATCCTGCGCCCCCTTCATTGAAATTCTCTTCCCCCCATGAGAAATTTTTCCATGGAAATATCCTTCCATATAGCCCCTCCCCCCTCAACTCTCCCCCCTAAACCAAAAAAATCCCCCTGAAAACGTCTGTACGCTTCCCAGTAACCATTACTAAATGTAAACACAGGTCAAAGTTTGTAACTTGCAGCCCCTCCCACGGGGACTGCGGGGGAGTAAGTCGTCCCTAAAGACATATTTAATAGGTTTTTAGACTATGTTGAATAAAATGGCTATCTCAGAATTTTGATCCGGTGACTTTTGGGAAAAAATGAGCGTGGGAGGGGGCCTTGGTGCCCTCCAATTTTTTCGGTCACTTAAAAAGATAAAAAGGGCCCTAGAACTTTTAATTTCCGTTAGAATGAGCCCTCTTGCGACATTCTAGGACCAATCAGTCGATACAATCACCCCTGGGAAAAAAACAACAAAAAAAGAAACAAAAAAACAAACAAAAAACAAATAAACACCAATCCGTGATCTATCTTCTTGCAAAAAATTCGAAATTCCACATTTTTGTAGATAGGAGCTTGAAACCTCTACAATAGGGTTCTCTGATACGCTGAATCTGATGGTGTGATTTTCGTTAAGATTGTATGATTTTTGGGGGAGGAGTTTCTCCCCCTATTTTCTAAAATGAGGCAGAATTTTCTCAGGCTCGTTACTTTTGATGGGTAAAACTGATCTTGATGAAACTTATATATCTAGAATCAGCATTAAAATTCGGTTCTTTTAATGTAACTATTGGTATCAAATTCCATTTTTTAGAGTTTTGGTTACTATTGAGCCTACTACAGTTCGTTACCACGAACTGTTTGATTGATACCGAGTTAAGACTGAGCTCCACACTAGTCCCCGACATAAACTATTTTGGCTAGTAACGCATTTGCTTCTCTGAAGCAAATATTTCTTCATAAAAACAAGGATTAGGTTATGAACGAGAAATTGTCTCATTTTATAGCTTTTTTTTGAATAGCACGAGAAAAATACTTTTGTTTGGGCACGATGACATTTTCAATTCCAGACTCACTATATTTAAAAATCTAATTTAATCAAAACTTTTTTGAACTAAATTGCGCTTCATAGAAATACTAAAATAAAAAGCTTCTTTAGATTGGAGAAGCTCAAATAACCATGTTTCCAAACTACTGAGGTCTTTAGGTTTTACGAATGTTTTTACAAGAATTTTGATCACTAGAAATATCAAAACAATGCATCAGCCATTTGGCAAATTCCCCCAGTTCAGCACCAGCCCCCTATATTAAATATTTTGGCTAGTGACGCCTCGGCTCGGAAGCAATTATTTCTGGCAAACAAAATTAAATAAAAAAGACATATTTTCAACTGTAAATAAGGAGTAACATTAAAATTTAAAACGGATAGAAATTATTACGTATGTGGGGGGGGGGGGTTATTCCTCGTCAATATCCTGCTCTTTATGCTAAAATTAGAATTTTTTTCAATTCTTTGAGAATGACCGCTGAATCACAAAGGCCGTTTAATCAGAATAAATAGCTCTTTTGAAAGTAGCCTACTAAGAAAAACTTTAGAGTAAAGAGCGAGGTATTGACGAGGGGGTGAACCCCCTTATGTACGTAATATTTTTTTTCGTTTCAAGTTTTAATGTTGCTCCTTATTTTCATCTGAAAAAACTTGTTTTTTAATTTAATTTTTGATCGTTTTAAATAATACTGGGATATCCAGCGCCCCCTTCATTGAAAATGTTCATCCCCTTGAGAAAATTCCTTCATGAAAAGATCCTCCCACGCAACCCTCTCCTCCCCCCACCACCAGAAATATTCCCCCTGAACGTCTATATATTTCCCAATAACTAATGCTATATGTAATCAGAATAAATAGCTCTTTTGAAAGTAGCCTACTAAGAAAAACTTTAGAGTAAAGAGCGAGGTATTGACGAGGGGGTGAACCCCCTTATGTACGTAATATTTTTTTTTCGTTTCAAGTTTTAATGTTGCTCCTTATTTTCATCTGAAAAAACTTGTTTTTTAATTTAATTTTTGATCGTTTTAAATAATACTGGGATATCCAGCGCCCCCTTCATTGAGAATATTCATCCCCTTGAGAAAATTCCTTCATGAAAAGATCCTCCCACGCAACCCTCTCCTCCCCCCACCACCAGAAATATTCCCCCTGAAAACGTCTATATATTTCCCAATAACTAATGCTATATGTGAACAATGAGAAAAGTTCATAGTTTGCAGCCCTTCTCCCGGGGACTGTGGGAGATTAAGTCATCCTCAAAGACATAGTTAATAAATTTTTCGACTATGCTGAACAAAATGGCTATCTCAAATTTTTGATCCTGTGACTTTGGGAAAAAATGAGCGTTGGAGGGGGCCTAGCTGCATTCCAATTTAATCGTTTACATGAAAATGGCACTAGAACCTTTAAATTTTGTTTGAATGAGCCTTCTCGCAACATTCTAGGACCATAGTGTTGACACGATCACTCCTGGGGGATTAAAACACACACACAAAAAAAACACGCATCCCCGATCTTTCTCCTGGCAAAAAAAACAAACAAAATTCTATATTTTTGCGGATAGGAGCTTGAAACCTCCGCAGTAGAGTTCTCTGATACGCTGAATTTAATGGTGGGGTTTTCATTAAGATTATATGACTTTTAGGGGGTGTTTCCTCCTTTTTTTGAAAATAAAGCAAATTTTCTCAGGCTCGTAACTTTTGACGAGTAGGACTAAACTTGATGAAACTTACATATTTAAAATCAACATAAACAATCCGATTCTTTTGATATATCTATTCGTCTCGAAATTCCGTTTTTTAGAGTTTCGATTACTATTGAGACGTGTCGCTACTTGCTCAGAGTTTGTTACCACTGTTTGATCATTGGGCAAAGAACAAGAAATATATCTCACTTTATAACACATTTTTTGAATAGTAGTAGTAAAACATCTTTTTTGGGTAGAATGGTGTTTTAAGTTCAAGCTGAGCCTTTTTTGAACGTTCGATTTTAGCAGGACTTTTCTAAACTAAATTGTGCTTCACTGAAATACTAATAATGAGATCTTTTTTGATTATAGACGTTCTAATAATGATTTTTCAAAACTAGTGGGGGTCAAGATTATTTCTCGAGAATTTTGATCCTTAAAAATTTTAAAAACAACAAATAAACGCATCGGGAAAATCCATCAGCTCCCCACCAGCTTCTATATCAAATATTTTGGCTAATGACACCTCTCTTATAAGGAGGCGTCATAAATCTCTACAAACATGATCAGTGGATAAATAATGAAAAATATTTATCGCTTTATAACATACTATTTTAATCATACGAAGAAATCAGTGTTTAGGGGGATGATTTCGTCAACTTCAAATATACCTTGCTGCAGAAGTTTAATTCAAGCAACCTTTTAAAACTAAATTGTGCTTCAATGAAATACCATACTTACAGGAGTTCCAACTCATGGAAATGTAAGAGGAGGACTTTTTAAGTTTTTTATTTCAATTAAGATAAAACAAAAAGGTATTTCAATATTTCCTGTAAACTGAAAAGCTAGTTTGATTAGACAAGTTCTAAGAACATAATTTCAAAACTAATCTCATAAGAGATACTGCTCTCAAGATTGGTGGATTGAATGAGAGCTTAGTTCCTCATTTCCTCTAATGTGTTTTCATCTGCGAAATGGTACTCTGTTTAGTTAGTTATTGCTAGCTCCTCGAGAGTTCTATTGTTGCATATAACTAACGGAAATCAATATTTCATTGTTATTAAAGTAAACTTCACTCGTGCTTTCTAACGTTCTGTTTGAAAGCTTAGATGGATTGTCAACGGTTGTCTAGGTATTCATCGACGCTCAATCAAACTTTTTCCCATAAAAAAGTTTCCTGACAGGCGTTATCAAGGAAAATTGTATTTCTTTTTGAAAAGTTTTGGAAAAAGGAAAGCTTGTTAACTATCGCGTATAATTTTTTTCTTTTTGTCAGCTGTGAATATTGTCAATAGCACTTTGGAAACTTTGGTAAGACAATAGAAAGGAAGCAAAAAATAAACTTTAAAAGAGAAGAAAAAATAAGCAAAAAGCAAAAAATAAAAGCAAAAAAGTAAACAAGTGAAACTACTGCTTTGTAATCTAGTTTTGCTTTTAAAGTTAATGAGAATAATTTGAGATTCATGTTAGGTATGAAATGAAATTTAGCGTGCAGTGCTGCCCCAGAGAACCGAAGGTAACCAAACTCAAAATAGATGAAGAATTCTACACCTCCATGATCAGATGCGACAGTTGGGGACAGAGGTTCCAACAATGTAGCATGTCATAAAGGCAGCTTCCGAAAGGCCACTTGAAAAACCAAAAATTGCTACAGGAGACACATATATTGAAAATACAGATTTCTATATAGACTCCGTATATAGGCTTCTACAGACTACCTGTGTAGATTTCTAGATTTCTATATAAATGTCTATATAGAAAATCCATATAGATTTTACAGGAGAATGAAAATCTTGTTTTAATCGTTTGAGCGGAAGGATATAAATCACAAGAAACCCGAAAAAAGAAAACTGATTCAGCTTAAAAGT